>NC_045969.1:36810402-37110402 GCF_010909765.2 Amblyraja radiata | reverse complement strand
CTCTTTGCTTCTTGTCTATCCATGTCAATACCCTACCCCCAAAACCATGTGCTCTAAATTAGCCCACCAATCTCTGGTGTGGGGCCTTGTCAAAGGCTTTTTCAAAGTCCAGATGTACCACATCCACTGGTTCTCCCTTATCCATTCTACTTGTTACATCCTCAAAAAATTCCAGAAGATTAGTCAAGCATGATTTCCCCTTCATAAATCCATACGGACTTTGACCGATCTTGTTACTGCTTTCCAAATGTGCTCCTATTACATCTTTAATAATCGACTCAAGCATCTTCCCCACTACCGATGTAAGGCTAACTGGTCTATAATTCCCCGTTTTCTCTCTCCCTCTTCTTAAAAAGTGGGGTTACATTAGCTACCCTCCAGTCCTCAGGAACTGATCCTGAGTCTGTAGAACATTGGAAAATGATCACCAATGCAACCACAATTTCTAGGGCCACCTCCTTGAGTACTCTGGGATGCAGACCATCAGGCCCTGGGGATTTATCTGCCTTCAGTCCCAACAGTTTACCTAACATCATTTCCTGACTAATGTGGATTCCCCTCAGTTCCTCCCTCCCACTAGATCCTCGGTCTCCTAGTATTTCTGGGAGATTGTTTGTGTCTTCCTTAGTGAAGACAGAACCAAAGTACTAATTTAACTGGTCTGCCATTTCCTTGTTTCCCATTGTAAATTCACCTGTTTCTGACTGTAAGGAACTTATATTTGCCTCATTAATCTTTTCCTCTTCAAATATCTAAAGAAGCTTTTACAGTCATTTTTTATCTTCCCTGCAAGCTTTCTTTCATGCTCTTTTTCCCCCCTCTTAATTAACCCCTTTGTCCTCCTCTGTTGAATTCTAAATTTCTCCCAGTCCTCCGGTTTGCTGTTTCCTCTGGCCAATTTATATGCCACTTCCTTGGATTTAACAATCCTTAATTTCCCTCGTTAGCCACAGTTGAGCTACGGTTCTGTTTCATTTTTTTCGCCAGACAGGGATGAACTTTTTTTGTAGTTCATCCATGCGATCAAAGGACGTATCTAATATCCCAAGCAACAATATTTATTGCCTCTCTTTCACAAAGTGCATCTTCAACTACTCCTCCCAACAGTTTGATCATGGTGCATTGGTTTAACAGCCAGTAAGCTAGTTCCCTGATGATATCCTCTCTCCTATGTAGAGGTACACATGGGAGAAACAGCTGCTGGTGAGAATCTTTATGTTCTCTGATGTGGGCCTTTTCTGTGAAATGGTAATGAAGGATGGCAAAGTGGTGTAGCAGTAGAACTACTACTGACTTAGAGCGCCAGAGACATGGGTTCAATCCTAACTACTGGTGCTGTCTGTACTGAGTTTGTACATTCTCCCTATGATTGGGTGGGTTTTCTCCGGGTGCTCCGGTTTCCTCCCACATTCCAAAAACGTACAGGCATGAAGGTTAATTGACTTCAGTAAATTTGTAAATTGTCCCTGATGTGTAGGATAGTGCTCATGTGCGGGGTGATTGCTGGTTGGCGTGGGCCAAAGGGCTTATTACCACCCAGTATCTCTAAAGTCTAAAGCTGCAAAGTGCAAAATGCAAATGAGTACCTCCGAAGTTCAGAAAATGGACAGAAGTTAGTGCAAATTCTTTCTCTAAATTATGCTGTACCATTCCCTTCAGTGAAGTTGAAGCATTTATTGCCAGATTTGGCAGTCAATTCCAACTGCTGCATACTCATCTCAATGAAGAGATTCAGGTAATGTCTCGAATGCCAAGCATTCTACCCCTAATCAACAACTGCAACACTGAAATCTTCAGGAGAGATTTCTGGCTGACTGCCAATATGCAGATTGGAACATACTTATGACAGCTTTCATAATTAGTGGAATCAATATGCACCTCAATCCCTCCTATAACATCCAACTACTCTGAAATCCAACTCCTCACAAGGGATAAAAAATGGTCGATCATTACTCGCTGATTTTAATGACAAAAGGCTTGGAGGGTAATTTTCAAATTAGAATTCAATACCAATGGAATTGAAATTATGCCCTTTGAAAAACCCTAGCTATAGAACAATTGTAAATCCACCAGAAATTACATATTTTTTAGCCCAGTGCTTGTTGAATATGAATACTAAAATAGAGACAAAGAACATGGTTAATACACAAAAGGACATAAAGTGTTTGAGTTACTCAGCGAGTCAGGCAGCAATGCTGGTGAACATGGATAAGCAATATTTTGGGTCAAGACCCCTTCTTCGGACTAATTTTAGGGGACACGAAGAAAGCTATAATAGGGGAGAGGCAAGATAAAGCAACAATTTTAGATAACCTCTAACTAAACCATCCCCTGCCCCTGCCCACCCCTGTGCCTCTTCTGGTCCCCCACCTATTCCTCCTCTCCACACCCCCTCCCCCCCCTTCTCCCTGCAACTTTCTTCCCTCCAGCTTCACAATTCCCCATTCTTCAAAACTATCTCACACCTTCTGTTCTTATTTCTGGCCTTTGATCCAACCATCTGTCTATCAAAACCCCTTGCCTACATAGACCTATTACCTGGCAAACTTTGCCCTGACTCTCCCCTTTTCCAGCTTCTCTCCCCCTACAATTAGTCTGCAGAAGGATGCCAACCTGAAACATTTTCTCCAGGTATGCTGTCTGACCTGCTGAGTTACTCCAGCACTTTGGTGTCCCTTTTATTGAATACTGAAGTAGCCAAAAATGAAGTAGCCAAAAATGTTTCACAATTTGCAATTGTTTTAAAAAAACTTGAAATTCACTCTATCGAGTCTTTAACCTATAAAATGTTCTTCCAAATTTCAGAGCATTCCATAGGCTCATGGCAGCGGAGTCAAAATAGCCAAATAAGGGAATATGTAAAAAAGTTCTTGACATAATTCAAAGTCAAACAGAAAACAGAAAAACATTTACACTATTTTTGTATCAAAGTATTTTCTATAGAGAAAGCAAAACCTCACTTGTTTATCAAATACATCAGCCAGATCTGATACGAGAACTGCACTATTTTAAAATCTAAAATCTTCCAATTCATAAAATAATGCTGGAAGTTTTGTATATGAGAACTGGACCCCAGGCATGGAGGAAGTAGTTCTTGGAAGTCCTCAACATTAACTGCAGACCCTATAAAGTCTCACTGATTCAGGTCAAGCCAGGGCAGGAAATGTTAACAGGATCATTACTCCTTCAGCTCAGGAATCAGTATTGATGCTGTGCATTATTTGAAAGAAACACTAAGGCAGACTATTGACAGATTTCAATGTAGTTCACCAAGAATACCTCAGTACTACCACCACGATCTGTGCTTCTTACGTTCTAAAGACCAAATTGGGCCTGTGGCATGAAGACGATCGGTTTCTAAAAAAACCTGTTCGGACAAGGCTGCAGCTGTCAAAAATACCTCCATCCTTTCCAACTCCTTCTTGTTCAAAGACATATGAAGACCACCTTGTGGTCACTGCATGCATGCTGGTTTATGATGACACTTCACCACTTCACTATTACCACTTCACTAGACCTGATCCCAGCTTGCCCATTGCTGCAGAACTTTGTGAGTGAGGTTGGAACTTTTCTTTTGAAAACAGACACAAAGTGCTGGAGTAACTCACTGGGTCAGGCAGCATATCTGTAGATCATGGATAGACGTTGTTTCGTGCTGGAACCCTTCAAGATACCTACACGTTAACAGTTTAATAAAGGGTAGACACTTCACCAGTAAAATTGACATAAGACTTGATGATGAAGCAATTGTATCTAATGTCCAGAAATTCCATGACAAATAGATGTTTTCTTCCATTACAACCTGCATCCACCATTGCAGCCATTAAGTGGGCCAAAGTGTTAGTTTATTTGCAATTTCTTTAAGGTTAATCTTATTGTTTAAGTTGACCCTAAAAGATTGACTTCAAACAGTATCACTCAGCACCTTTAGTGCATACAGGCTTAATCTACCTTTCTTCAATCCCGACAATGTGGACAAATGGGCTGAGATGTCTCCACCTTTTTAGAGAGATCCAGAGCTTTGTTCCCTTTTGTCATCTATCATCTTCAATTGATGCTAACTCTTTATGTTCACCAAAAAATATATTTGTTAACAAGCACAAATAGCTCATGCCTTATGTGCCCAAGCAAAATCGATTTCTAATCATTCAATATAAATTGCATTCATATTGAAAAAATATATAGTCTGAGCTCTATTTGTAAATGTCCTAATAAAATGCTTTGAAGAACCAGGGAAATACAATACCTGTATCACAGATGGATAGCAATGGTTATAACTATTTTTTTTTAATGACTAGAATAGCTTTAGTCATTTAACTGTTTCACCGTACTTCAGTTCATGTAACAATAATAAACCTACATGCAATAATAAGACCAAGCACAGACTGGGCTATCGTTTCGCTGAACACCTTCGCTCAGCCCGCCTTTGCCTATGCGATCTCCCAGTGGCCAAACACTTTAACTCCCATTCTGACCTCTCCGTCCTGGGCCTTCTCCATTGTCAGAGTACGGCAAAATGTAAATGGAGGAACAGCACCTCATATTTCGCTTGGACATCTTACATCCCAGCAATATAAATATTTATTTCTCTAACTTCATCCCTTGCATCCCTTCTCTCTCCATCCCTCCCCCACTCTAGTCATCATTCTAGTTTCACTGTCGTCCTGGCGAGTTCCACTGTTTGTACAACTCGTTATCACCTTTCCCATAGCCAACAATTGACCATTGTGGGTCCATCTTTCTTGATCATTATTTTGGTTTGCATTTTTTTCAATCATTTGTTCTATGTACCTTCTATATCTCTTGTTTGCTTTTCCCCTGACTCAGTCCGAAGAAAAGTCTCAACCCGAAACATCACCTATCCCTTTTCTACAGAGATGTTGCCTGACCCGCTGAGTTACTCCAGCTTTTTGTGTCTATCTTCGGTCTAAACCTTTAATAACTGGCCAGAACTAAAAGGTTAACAATAGTTTGTGTAATATAGCTGAATAAAGGAAATTCTATATATGGATAGCGGTTCTGCACAGTTGCATTAGATTCATTACGTACAATATGCCTGGAAGTTGATGTAATTCACATAAGTGGTCTCAAAATTATGTAAAATTAGTTCAGCACAAGTTGAGTTTTAGCAATCTTTTGCAGTAATCTGAAAACACTATCATCGTTTGGAAAACATTGTGCTTAATGGCTCTATCTACAGATCCAGAGATACCAGCAGAATTGATTTTAAATTATTTGTGGGGTTTCAGGAGACTTTAAGCAAATTGCAAATGCAAATTGAGTTGAATTGACATTAATATGAATGACTAAAATTCTTTTTTTTCCCACGTAGAAAACCAACTATTGTACCAAAACAAGCACATGATCGCCCATATTTGAAGTTGCTTTGAGTAAATTCAATTATTTTTCAAAGGGATAAAGCTATTTTCATCTCATTCATTCGAACTGCACCATTATCATTCTTGCTCATCATCACTACTTAATGAGGCAGTATTATAACAGCATTTCTTGTTCAAAAACTGCTGTCTGGTTGCACAGCAAATTTTGCAGTTGGTAACATGTAAATCAAATAGACTGTAAATCTGAAGAAATAAGACATTTCTCAAATTTATGCACATTTTATATTTGGGTTATCATTTGTACTTTCAGAAGAATCAAGTTTAACAAGCCGACAATAATGGCATCATGGTACAAATATTACTGTCCACTGCAAACAAAGTGTTGACAAATACCATCTGTTGGCATAAAATCTTAAAATTATATGTATATGTATATATATATATATATATATATATACAGTATATATATACACACACACCACATGATAATGAATTCAAGGCTTCGATCTAATCTTTAAAATAAAGTCATTTGAGCTCCATGATTAAATTACAGCCTAGTCATCATTCTCAGTTATCTATTATTCTAAATTTAGTTCCTGCTTCAATTCTATTCACGGTAACAACTTTTGTGAAAATTACCAAAAGTTAAACCTCATTTGAACTCTATTTTCAATATGTTTCACAGCAGTTACTTTTACAGTAAAAAATTGATTCCATTTCCTCTGCTACTTTTCCTACCTCGTCCTCTGCATCGATTTGTTACAGAAATGCATCCAGAGGACCAATCATACTCTACAGTAATCCTTAATTTTGCGATCCCACAAAAGCAAATCTAATTTGAACCCAGGCTCCAAATGAATCACAACAATTCTTAATATTTAGAAGCCCAAGAAACTGCAGCTACTGGGAATCTTGAGCAAACACTGAGTGTTGGAGTAATTCAGCGGGTCGGGCAGCATCCGAGGAAAGAATGGACAGGCGATGTTTTGAGTAGGGACCCTTCTTCAGACTCATTTGTCAGATTCTTAACATTTCTCTTTTTAAACTATTCAATTTCTTTGAAAAATTATTATGGTAAACATTAGATTATGGCAAAGAATCTGTGCAATACTTTTTCTTTATATATTTATATTTGTCATTGTCTTGCAAACCAAAAGAAGAATGCGTCTTTGACCCTGTCACTGTGATGCATAATCTTCATTACCTTGATCATGGCATAACTTTTATTGGCTTCAGTGGAAAATGTCTTGAATGTTCAAACATCTCCTGATAACAATAATCCCTCAACACACGCAACTTTCCTTATATCACCGTTGTAATACTCTTTGAATAGCAATGAATCCAAATCTGTGTATAATGTTTTTAACAATAGTTTAAATAAAATCCAGCACTAATTTAACATTATCTGATAATCTTTGCATTTATTGGGGTTATCTTTCCCCGATCAGGAGGAAGTAAGTGGTTAAATACTTAAAATGTGGTGATTCTACTTCCTACTCAGTCTGAAGAAGGGTTTCGGCCCGAAACGTTGCCTATTTCCTTCGCTCCATAGATGCTGCTGCACCCGCTGAGTTTCTCCAGCATTTTTGTCTACTTCCTACTCTGATCTGTTAATTTACAATATTGATGCTGTTTTGTCAAGTCAAGTGTTTTATTGTCATTACTGTGATAAGTGTTAAATATATATAATAGTCCAAAGACACAAACAATGGTCCAAGTCTATGTAGTTCGAAGCTCATTTGGAGGTTGTAGTGTTTAATAGCCTTGACGGTTGTAAGGAAGAAGCTGCTCCTGAACCTGGGCATTACAGTTTTCAGGCTCCTATTTCTTCTTCCCGGTGGCAGGATTGAATGCGGGGTAATAGATTAGATCCCTGCACAAAATTCAACAGGATCCTCGTTTAAAATGCCAATCATACTTGGGAATGGCATACCTGGGAAATGAATGGAATTTTAACCCACTCCTCAGTGGGACAACATGCACTGGGGACACCTACCAATTGAGTCCTCCCCCTAAATCGTTGAACACTGCCACATTTGCCATGCAGTACCACTTATTGCCCCCTATCCCTCCCAACTTTGTACATAAAGTCCTGGCCTTACGCTACTCCTGGTAATCTATTTAACACTGTTGCCCAGTGTTGTGGCTTTCAATCTGAAGTGGCCTATTGAATGACTGCAGGCATTCAAATGAAACCTGGCTGTTAAAATCTGCTTGGCCTCCAACTTACATAAGAAAATATCATTTGTTAATTTATTTTATTGATATTTCACTGGGAGATATACATCCATCCTATATCACCTCAAACGCATAGTTCCTTCCTGACATTTTTTTACTGATTTATTTATTTGCTTTAAGAACTAATCTGCTCCACGACTTTATATAAAATCTTTACAATTTAAGCTGTACTTCCTTTTTATGACAATACCAAATGTATTATTTCACAATATTTTTCAAAATCAATTACGTGTATCAATTATCTATCCCTCTCTGTTGCAATTTGAATAATGTTTCATTTTCAACATCTAGATTATCTATGCATGTAATGACATGGAAAATATGACAACAGGGATGGTGAAGCTATCGACATTTGCCATTGTTACACTGTGGCACTGACAAGTTCTCAAGTTTGCACATTCACAAATAAATACAGATATCTAAATGGTGCATCTAGTGATACTGTACCCCTTTGGAGGGGTATCTGCGATGCCTTGCCATGTAATCAAAACAGAATCTTTAATCTGCTGTGAGCATTAACTTCTGACGTGATGTTTTCAGTATAAAAATTGAAAATGTTGAACCTGATTGAAAGATGTGGATCAGAATTTTAAAATCAACATACTGAACTATTCTGAAGAAGGGTCCCGACCCAAAACGTCACCCATCCTTTTTCTCCAGAGATGCTGAGTTACTCCAGCACTTTGTGTCTATCTTTGGTATCAGGCCTGTATGAAGCTTTTCAAAAAGGGGGTAGCATGACAGGATTACAAACATTTAGTCTGAAATAAGTGCACGCAGCGCGTATCACAAGCGTGAAACTTGAAGTCCCATGCGGCCGGGGTCCATGGCCCGCTTAAGGGCCCAGGAAGCTCTGGGGTTTTAGATGCTCTCTGGTGCATTCTGAACCTTATTTTGGAGCATTTTTGCACCAAATGTATGACCAATATTTCAGAAATAATTTTGGTTGAGTCAAGAGTAATGAGTGGGTGGAATGGGATAATTGGGGTCATTGTTGTATACATTTTTTTAAATCAAGAATTGAAGTTGTCTATGTTTTAATAATCAAGTTGTACTCTTGTAAAATGTAATGTAAAATGTTATAAAGGAGCATGCAAAAATTGTAAATAAAATACTGTAAGTTTTTGCAGTAAATAAAACCATTTTTTAGAAAATGTTTTGTGTGTTGATTTGATTGCATGTTACTGTTCGACTGTGTTAGTGTGTGCAGTGCATCTTTCATGGCCCTCCTGACCTAACAACTTCACATTACATCAATTTCAACATGGAATAGTGATGTGAATACAACATTTAGTTCGATTTCAATGTCCATCATGAAAATTGAAGTCAAACTAAATGGTACATTTACATTACTAAGAATTACTAAGTCTGAAGAAGGGTCTCGACCCAAAACATCGCCTATTTCCTTCGCTTCTTAGATGCTGCCTCACCCACTGAGTTTCTCCAGCATTTTTGTCTACCTTTGATTTTCCAGCATCTGCAGTTCTTTCTTAAACATTTACATTACTATGATCGCTTTCAAACTAACCTATTTTAACAAATTTTACATGATGACTCATAAACAAGATCACAAATCACAGTTTGAATTCTCAAACACAATGTGATTGTGAATGATTGCAGAGCATCTCCATATTTTGATGGCTGAAAATCAGTATTTTGTTGAGGAAATTGGTATTTCTCACATAAATGCAATAGAACGTACGACACAGAAACTGGATTTTTGAAAATCAGTATTTTGCATGCAACCTCCTGTATACACAAATATCAGTATGGAATACTGAAAATCAGTAGGGTTGTGGTGAAGGCGGATTGCGGCGCTTGAACTCCAACCTCAGCTGCCGCTTCTCCCGAGCCTGCTCGGGCTTGGACAGTTTCTTTGAGCACTGCGGACTCGGGCCCGAGGTGATCGAGAACCTGGCCAGGGAGAAGTTTGCCGCCGATGCCACCTTCGAAAGCCTTGCCTTCAAGTTTTGCAGCGTGAAGCTGCCCAGACTCGGAGCGCACGCCGTCCCAGCACAGCAGCAGCGATAGCGGCAACGAGCCACTCCGGGGGAAGAATAAGCCTCTGCTCTCTTGGTCATCGAGCGCAACGCCAGTGTCATCCAGTGGCTGTACGGCTGCAAGAGGGCCAAGGAGCCCAAAGGGAAGGCTCCCTCTGCCCTGGTGTAGAATAAAAAAGTATTGCGCCCCAAATTGTTTTATTTACTCTGTATTTTTTTAAAGGAGACTGCACCCATCGCAAAAAAAATAATCAAATGCCGATCGTGAATTCCGGGCAAAATGACACGCCTTTAGGTTCCCCAGCCAGACTTTAGGTGGCCATTGGCAACTGGACAACCGTTAATTTCGAGCCCTGTACATTCTCCTCCCTAACCCAAATCAAGATGCCCTTAAGGTCACAAATGAAGAATACCTATCCAGAAGATCAGCTGAAACTGCGCACCTCCATGTTGCAACCAAATATTCAAATGCTTACCCACCAAAAGCAGTCACAACAAAGTCATTAAAAGGTTAGTTAACTTTAGAATTAACCATTTTTTTCATTTTCTTGAAGTTAGTACACAGTAGTTCGATTTTTGCAAAATAATGTACATTTTGAAGTATATCTAATTGAAGATTCTTGGATGCGGCCTTATTCGATTACAGCTAACTTAATGCGGCAATCCAACATGAAAAGGTTCCCCACCCCTGTTCTAACTCCATCTGCCTAGCTTCCTCAGCAGCAACATCATCAATGGACTGCTGCATTACTGCAGACAGATCCATGATGACCCTAAAAACATGCAGATTTTTATAATATTCAAATTATATTAAAAATATGATGCAAAAAGAGAGTCGCAAAGTATGGAATTCATATTTTTCAGTATTGTTATTAAGGAAAAGAAAGCAGTTCCAATTGTTTGATACTATTCATATGGAGGAGAAAATATAATTGCTCCAAAACTTTCCACATATACTCACACACACTCACACACACAAACACACAGACCCTCACACACACACACACAGACTCACACACACACACACACTCACACTCACACACACACTCACACACCCTCCACCTCACACACACACGCACACACACACACACACACACACACTCACACACAGTCACTCACACACACATACACTCACACACACCTACACTCACACATACACACACTCACACATACATTCACACACACTCACACATACACTCACACACACACTCACACACATACACATAAACACATACACTCACACACACACACACACACACATACACTCATGCATACACACATACACTCACACACACACATACACTCACACCCATACATACACTCACACACACATGCACACATACACTTACAGATATACACTCACTCACACACACTGACACACACAGACACAGAATCACACACACACTCATACACACGCACATACACACTCACACTCACACACACAGTGACTCACACACCATATGACAGTAAACTTTCTTGAATCTACTCACACGGCTGAACACGGCCTCTCCACTGTTGGGCTTCCGCAGTCAGCAGCACTTCCGCTAACAGCGTGACCTCTGCACTTATCGGAAATTACGCAATCAGCGCGGCCTCTGTACTCACCGGAAATGACGCAATCAGCGCGACCTGTCCACTAAGTCACTAAATGAGCGGGACTTTTGGACTCAGCCCAAACACAGTCAGACCTAATAAAGCATTTATTCCTTCCAAACACAGTTGGACCAAATAAAGCATTTATTCCTTCCAAACACAGTCGGACCTAATAAAGCATTTATTCCCTCCAAACACAGTCGGACCAAATAAAGCATTTATTCCTTCCAAACACAGTCGGACCTAATAAAGCATTTATTCCTTCCAAACATAGTTGGACCTAATAATGCATTGCAGTTTCAAGCACAGGCAGGGCAGCAGGCCAAACAACTCATGGCATTGTCATTAAGGGCTAACAAATCATTTATTGCAAGTACATTGCAGACTCATAGTTCAGTTGATTCACAGCTTAGAATGACAGTCGTGGCCTCTCCCTCATGATCTTGCAGAGCGACTAACTCATGTCCAGGCATCCGGGGTTTTATAGTCCTGTCCCACCCCACCTCCCTGGAAGGGGCGTTGCCTTCATCGCGGTGATTGACAGGCGAGAGGACCAATCAGCTGATCTCAAGGTTTTTTCAGCTCTTATAACTTTTTTATTTTTCATCGATGGGAAAAATCCACAGAGCTGGCTCAGCGGAGGAGGACTGTGAGTAAGATGGCCAAAAATCACAGCGATACAGGGTAGCGTATTTTCTAAAATCAATATAGAGCACAGACAGGAAGTGGTCAAGATGAGACTTTTAATTATATAGATATTTTCATTTCTTAAATCTATATTTATATATTTTAGTTTCTACCTATCCATCCCTAGGACACCTGCTTTATTTTCGCTCTGTGTAAAGAGCTTAGAAATAGTAAAGGTAGACACAAAATGCTGGAGTAACTCAGCAGGACCGACAGCATCTCTGGAGAGAAGAGACGTTTCGGGTCGAGGCCCTTCTTCAGACCCATTAGAAATAGTAAGGTATGATTAAAAAAATTATTTGTTGTGGTATTTTTCCAACTGATTGGTTGGTTAGTTAGCTTAAGGCATCACCATTGCTGGATACCATATATCCTTTATAGAGACAACAGAAAGCAACTGCTATTTGCAAAGGGGACTTTAACATGACAGAATTCACTTGAATATTTGTTATCTCATTGAGGTCAGGCAAGGGCTCTTCCAATTCAAGACCCTCTAAACATCCAATTCCACTATGATATCCAAAGCAAACCATAATATTACTGCCTTTTCACACTATGCCTCTTTTATAAAACTGTTTATTCAGTCAAATCGTCTTACTACACAATCACGAGAAATAACTTTTCTTAAGTCATAGATTTGTATGGCATGTGGGTCATGCAGAAAATGGGTCCGTCAGAACAACACATCCATACCGTTATATATTGCGCATAATATCATTATTCTACTTTTCCTTCTGATTTAATAATTTATCTTATTTTCTTTTGTTATTCTAGCATTCTAACAACCAGTCTGTAGAAATTATTTTCCAATGAGTTACAGGGTCAGATACACATTGAGTCTCTACTAACCATCAATAACCATCCTATACTAATCCTACACTAATCCAAATTTGATTCTCCCCACACTTTCCTCCTGATTTTACCATCCATCCACACATTAGATTAAAAATGGTCAACCAACTTACCAACCCGCATATCTTTGAGATGTAGAAGGAAATCTGATCACCCGGTAGAAACCTACACCATCACAGGAAGAATGTACAAACTCCACACACACACAGTACCCAAGGTTTGTGTTGACCCTTGGTCTCTGGCACTGTGAGGTGGTGGCTCTATGTGCTGATATGGGGAAGGAACATAATACTTTGCATTACTCCTTGAGAATTTTCACCAAGGTACAATGAAAGATGGCAATTTTTATTCACACTGTAGTTTTGTGTGAATGGGGAGGAGACGATGGTGGGATCTTAAGAAGACATGGAATGTGCAAAATGTTGCTCCTCTTATCCTGCTTATTGCAGTGTTAGTTCTTATGTTGAAATAAGTTTACAAGTTACTGCATTAGTAGTTAACGCTACAGTTGACCAGTAGTATACAGGGCCGGATCTACGTATAAGCTAGACAAGCTTAAGCTTAGGGCCTCGTGATCTAGGGGGGTCTCAGCCCGCTCCACCAAGGTGTATAAAACTTTTGACATATTCGTATTTTCTGAGCCTTGTCCTTTCAACAGTCAGGAGTGTTCGAGTCGGTGCGCGGCTGCAAGTTTAATAATGTCAGAACCAGCTCCGACTGTGCCTGACCTGCCTGCTTCAGGGGAGAAGAGATAAGGCAGGGTAAAGGGTGGGTGGGAACGAGCAGCCACCTGCTACGATAGGCGGAATAGTCCTTTCTATAGTTAACCCTGCTCACAGTCTCTGATAGAGCTGGTTTCCCGCCCACCGGGACCTCCCACGCTTTGCCCGCTGACCCTGGCCACTCCACTGCCCTCTAGCAGCCCGCAGTCATCGCCTTAACTGCAGCCTGGACTCAGCACTGGGCCTAAAGTTTCCATGCTGCAGACTCCAACTCCCCTGAGTTTGACTGCGCTGGGTCCCAGTGCTAGTCTCCCCCAACCCTGGTAACCTCAGTGGCTGTTCCACTGGGTCTTCCCCATTCCCCTTAAACCATGTGACCCCAGCTCTTCCCCACCCACACTACAGTCCTCATACCCCCCTACCCCCTGACCACCCACCAGCCCCCCACCAGACATCGCCTCGGCCTCAGTCCACTCACCTGCCTTCCTCTGGCCCCTACCCCCATCCCTGCCATGTGTTCACCATCCCCCCTGACCTCCCCCTCTCAGATACCGAATGGTCTGTCCGAAGCAGAGGCCTGACCTTTGTCCCCCTCCGTCCCCACCTCAATGAGTTCCGCGCCCGCCATGATTTGGAGCTCTTCTTCCGAGGGCAGTCTTATGACAATGCTGCCAACAAGGCTGATAGGTACATGGGTATGCAGCAAAAAATCCTCGAAAAAAAACAAATTTGCAAGATTTATTCCATGCGCTGCTCACTCATTAAATTTGGTGGGCCGTTCGGCTGTTGATTGCTGCCTTGATGCAGTGAACTGTTTTGGAATTATCAATGAAATTTATACTTTCTTTTCACCCTTGGCAAAGAGATGGGCAGTTCTAAAATCATTTTTGCAACCTCAATCAAAAGTGCCTAAATATTTGTCAGACACTAGGTGGGAGGCACAAGCAAAAGCCACAGAAGCTATTTTGGAAAGTTACAGCGCTATCACTGATGCCCTCAGTCATTTGTACTCTGATGTTAATGTGAAGGGTGATACCTGGCTTCAAGCTACCAATCTTTTGCAGAAAATAGAAGAACTGGAATTTGTGTTTATGCTGCATTTTTGGACCCGTCTGCTAGGTCATTTCCACAAGGTCAACAAAGCCATTCAGAAATCCGAACTGTTATTGAGCACTTGTGCAAGTTTATACAGTTCACTTCAGGATTTTGTAAGCAAAATTAGAGAAGATTTTGATGAGCTTGAGCAACAAGCAAAGGCCACCTTGCCAGATGTTAACTACAGAACTGCCACAGGGAGACAAAGAGTAAGGAGATGGCAAGGAAATGATGGAAGTGCACCTGGTCCTGATGCTTTAGATAAACTCTCTTCAAGAGATAAGTTTAGGATAAAATCCTTTATTCCTATACTAGATGCACTTGAAACCAATTTAAAAAGAAGAGGTACTGTGCACAGTGAAGTTGCACAACAGTTTTCCTTTCTTGCTAATCTGACCGCATCTAAGCAAGAAATTCAGCAAGGTGTTGAACTGTTGATGGAAGCATACCCAGAAGATGTTGACCTGAAAATTTACTGATGAATTTTTGCACTTTCACTCGTACGTGAGACAAAGCCATAGGCATACAGAAGAGCGCTCTCTGTCTCATACAGACCGTTATCAAATAATATACAAGGAAACAATTCAGATGGGCAAATTCAAATCCCTAATGTGGAAGCAATCTTGCAGCTGTTTCTTAGCTTAATGGTCACCAACTGCTCGGGAGAGAGGTCTTTTTCAAGATTCAAAAGAATTAAAAATGAATTAAGGTCTACAATGTCTCAAGAGAGGTTGGCTGCAATGAGCATTCTGTGCATTGAGAGTGACAAACTTAGACAAACAGATCTTGGTGAACTTCTGGATGATTTTGCTATGAAGAGGCGAGAAAAAAACATTTTTGCTCTTAGTGTATTTGTAGTTTCTTTATTTCTTAATATTCCACATTCAATTCAAGAGACACTTATTGTCACATGCACCAAATGGTACAATGAAATTTGGGGTCACCATCCGACGTCAGAACGGGAGAACATTCTCAGCGGCTTGGACTTCCGAAGCGGCCACTTCCTACCGGAGACCGCGGCTCCCGAAGTCCACAGGCTGAGCTGGGCGGAGATTCATGCTGGCGGCCCTCGGCAAAGGGATCCCAGGGCTCCGCGATGTTGAAATCAGCGCGGCCCGAGGCTGGGAGCTCCGCAAACCACAGCTCCATGATGTTGAAGCAGCAGGCCCAACACTCCAGAGCTTCAAACGGCGATCCAGGTAAGGCATCGCCTGCTCCGCGGTGAATCCAATATTTATTTTAAAACCAACTGTTTAATGGCAACATATAGTAGGATCTAAAAGTGTCACACTGTCACTGTCGGGTAGTCATGGTCCTCTAGTCATGGGGGTGGGGGATTGGGAGGGGGGGCCCTCACAAGTGAAATAGCTTAGGGCCTCTCTTCATCTAAATCCGGCCCTGGTAGTATATTTTGAGCTTCTTGGCAGAGTCCATAATCACAAGGTATATTCCATCTTAGTAGGTGTTCAGCTTTGAATATTTTTTGTAATTGTGTTCTTCCGAGTTAATATTCCACAGAACTCCAAAGGTACTATTTCAGAGGTGAAGTACTGAAAGCTGCATTTTTTCTTATGCTCCTGCAGTCTCGTACTTAATGTATTTGTCCAGTTAAGCTTGTGTTTACTAAGAAGCTACAGGATATTAGTAGATAATTCCGCAAAGGTGGCACTGGAGAAAATGGCTTAGTCAAATGGTGAACTTTTCTTGCCATTAAAAATATTAGTTGATAAAGCAAATGTAAAAGAATGGTGTTAAGTTCCTACTGTCTTCTTCTTCCTGCATATGGTGTGCACAGCCTAAAATTGAAAGACAACTGGGTTCTGTTTGAGCTTCTGTTTGTGCAAGCCAGGTTGATTGCATTCATCGAAACAGGGTGGATCACGTGAAGGTTGCAATCTTCACTGTGTTTTTAGATCTCTTCCATGTGGCCTCGAATGGTAAAATACAGCCAACTACCTGATTTTCAGAGTATATGTAAATTCATAGTGTATAGTAAATTAGTCAAAATGGCCTGCCTCATTTGTTATCATCTGTTTTTTGCTAATTTTAATAGACCAATTTCACTGACATTAAATGCACTGGACAAAGATACAATTTATGTTTCCACTGGGAAGAATAAATGATCTAGCTTTTATGGTTATATTGGCAGTAAAACAATTATCAGTCTCTGTCCCTGTACCATGAAAGTAATAGCAACTACCATATTTATGGGCATATGTTATTAACAATGAAACCCAGAATAATTCTCAGTCATTCTCTCTTCAGAAACTGTGCATTTTGCAGTCCTCTTCAACAGAATCAAGAAAATCAACAAGAACTAGTAAAACATCAAACCAGTAAAACATCCAGAAAATGTTGCCCTCTGTTTAATGAAGTCTAAGCAAGATGTACTGCTTCCTAATGACTAATTTAACATTAAAAAATGTCTTGCAAAAAGACACACGTACCGTATATCGTAAGAAAAACAAAAAATAGAACAGTTTTTTAAGTGTTCAGCAAAAACAGGCTGCCACATTTGTTGTTTAAGAAATTGTTTTTATCTTCTCTGGTTTGGTGTATGTGAGAAATCCTTTCAGTGATTGTCTGGTTATCAATCTGCATGAAATATTAACAACAGGAGGTTCCGTTCAACCAGCTGTGATTGACAGCCTACTGTATGTAGTGAATTCCTCCATGACTCTTTGGTATGCTCACCCCTCTCCAGATGCTTTCCCCTGTAACTGCAGGAGGTGCAACGTTTTCCCTATACATTGTCCATCACCTCCATTCAGGGACTCATGCCAAATATGCAAAACATGTAAAAATATAACACAGTGATATAAATATAAATATATTTATATAAATACAAAAATATAACTAAGTGAGAGAGAATTAGTTGCACCTCCTCCGATTGTCAATTGCATTCGGTACTCTCAATGTGGCTTCCTCTACATCGATGAGGCCAAGCATAAAATAGGTGATTGCTTCATTGAACATTTGCAACCTGCCCTCCTGAGCCAGCTGCAGCATCTGGCTGCTGGCCACTTCACTTCCCCTTCCCTTTCCTATTCTACCCTGTCTGTCCTCGGCCTTCTCCACTGTTAGAGTGAAGCCACTCACAAACAGTGCCTCACATTCCAATTGGGTAACCAATCGTATTAATAAGTAATTCTCCAATTTCAGGTAACCTCTCCTAGGCCATGGGCCGAACATCGAAAATGTGTCCAGAGTTTAATTTTCGTGACTCATGTCTGGTATCTACTTGAAATTTGGCACAGATTTAAATAAAATATAATTCAGAAGGAATTCATAACGTCAGTGCAAAAAGTTGCATACTAATTAATTAAGCTAATTAGAAAATGAGGGGGTGAGAGAGGGAGGGGGGGAAAGAGAGGGGGGAGGAGAGACTGGGGAGAGGAGGGACTGGGGAGAGGATGAGGGGAGGAGAGAGAGAGGGGGAGGAGAGGGGGGGAGAGAGGTGGGGGGGGAGAGATGGGGGGAGAGAGGGAGGGTGGGAGGGAGTGGGGGGGAAAGAGGGTGGAGAGAATGGGGGAGAGAGGGGGAGGAGAGAGGGGGAGGAGAGAGGGGGGGGAGAGAGAGTGTGGGTGCTGAGAGAAGGGGGGAGAGAGAAGGGAGAAGATAGGGGAGAGGGGTGGGAGAGAGGGGGGGGAGAGAGAGGGGGTGGGGCCCAAGCTGAGGACCGGACCCGAGCCGAGGCACGAGCGGGCGAGCATCGACCAAAGGACCACGAGTTGGGCCGCCGCAGTATTCAGCTATGAACTTTGGTCTTCAGTCGACGGCCCAACTTTTGAATATTGGGGGGGAGGAGGGAGGAGAGGAGGGAGGGGTGGGTGGGGGTGACGTCACTCGCAGTGCGAGGAAGAGCGGCATGCAGATCCATTGTGATGTCATCCGCGAAAGACAGGCATTATATTTTCAACATTTTATTGGATTTTTGAACATTTTCATTAATAACTCGAGAAATAAAGCATGAATTTTTCAGATAAAGCGATTTTGGACTCCAGGGGAAAAATCTCTATCGGAATATGTAAACATTTTACCATTAGCGCGTTGTTTTTTCAAGAAGGTGATTATACACACACACACATCCAAGATCAGAGTTTTATAAGTATAGAGATATCAGTACACGCGATGTATGAAAGAAAACACTACAATCTCATAATAATAATCATGTCTTGGACCGGTTTCCTTTTTGGAGAATATTTTTACTTTAGTACAGTTGGGTATTCAAAGTTTTCTTATCCAGCCTTCGTCAAAGTTGAACTCTTTCAAACGTATGCAGTGCAGGGTCATGAAATGAAACGCAAAACCACCTCGGCCCACAGTCTATCCCCTGCTCCTCCCCTACCCAGCTCTTTCACAGTGCACAGCTTTTTTCTACTCCAATCCCCGTCCCCTCCTCTGTCCGCTCGTCACCCTCTGCTCACTACTCTGGATCCCCCATATTTCTCTCCCCACCATTGCCCCATTTCATTTTGACCACCTCTGGTTCTACATTTCACTCCTCACCTTCAATTCTGCTCAGATTCCATGATTTGCACCCATTTGTCTTTGCCGTTTTTCACCACCAATCTTGGTTCCTATCCTCCACTTTTCATCTCCTCCTTGCCTGGATCCACCGATCTCTTGCTGGTTAGTTTTAAAGATACAGTGTGGAGGCAGGCCCAACGATTCTGCACCTACCAGCGATCACCCGTACTTCCTACTCACGAGAGACAATTTACAGAAGCCAAATAACCTACTAACTTGCACGTCTTTGGGCTGTGGAAGGAATCCAGAGCACCTAGGGAAAACCCATATGGTCTCAGGGAGAATGTACAAACTCCATACAGACAGCACCCGTGGTTAGGATCAAACTTGGGTCTCTAGTGCTGTGAGCAACAACTCCACCGCTTCACCACTGTGCTGCCCTTATTGCCCCACACTTTTCATTTGACCTATTTCTACCAGCCATCTCCCTTCTGCTCCGTCAGTATGAAGAAAGGTCTTGACCCGAGAGATCGTTTATCCATTTCCCTCCAGAGATGCTGCCTGACTTGCTGAGTTCCTCCTGTGGTTTGTTTTTTGGAGTCCAGAGCAAAAGATGTAACAGCCTTCTGTCTGTATTTAGATACAATGACAATACAGGGCATGAGTTCAAGTGTGATCATGACCAATTTTGATGTGCCTAGATGGCAAAGTAGCCAGTAGAAAACCTTTCATGGGTCAGTTGGAGATTCAGGTCCCCTACATGTGGTGCATCCTCATATACATTTCTTTTACCTCAACGCAAAGATGTCTCAGTCTTCCTCTGCCTGGGTTGTTTAACCAGTTCCACAGTTTGCAACAACGTATCCCACTTGAAATTACGCCTTCCCTAACCAACAATTGGCCTACCAAGGAACCACCCTGCCTGAGGTCATGTGTTGCCTTGATTTGTTCTGGTCTATTTTTGCCTCCAGTTCTCCCCCCTCGCCCACCCCCCCCCCCTCCCCTCCACCCCCCTCCCCTCCCCATCGGAAGAAGGAACCCAACACAAAACATCACCAACCGTTTTTATCCAAAGATGCTGAAATGCTGCTCAGCCCATTGAGTTACTCCAGCACTTTGTGTCTACCTTTGTCTCAATCGAATGCCTGGTTCTAATGCCCACACCTTTTATCACTGATTTTCTAGTAACATAGACTACTTGGTACATTTTACATTATTCCTAGTATGATAATCTCCCTTATCCTGTTCTCATCAATGTGTTGTGGCTTGGAGATCAAATGTCTCTGTATAGAGTTCATTGGGATGCAACTAAAACAGCCCTTTTGTTTCCGCTGTCTTCAAGTGATGACTGTACATTTAGTCAATCCTTACCAGAAAGTATCAAGCGAGTGTCATATTTGTTCTGTCCCAATATTAAACAATTACATCAATTCACAAGCAACTAACCTTTATTTTGCCTTTTATGTCCAGTGGCTTCCCACTCTGATCCTTCAACAGAGAGCTGTATTTGTTTATACAGCTGTACCTTGTAATTTTACAAGTAATTACTGTTTGTAAGTTCCATTTGGAAGTTGTTTGAAAGTTGGCTCTTGCTCCTTTGACTCCTATATCAACTCTACCCTTTTTGAATATGGTTTTCTACTTCCTGGAAAATCAATGCCTAATATAACCAAGAGATCACTAGATATTTGCAAGTAGCTTTCTTCCAGTGTTGACACAGATCTTTTGCTGTTCACTGAAAACTATGAGGATAATGAATATGCTAATTCACAAATAAATGAAGACTTACATTTGCAGCAACTTTTGCAAACTCAGGACATTCTAAAATGATTCAGCAGTTTCGAATTTTGTAACGTACAAACGCAGTTTTAATGCAGAACAAAATACAACATATGCACAGACAATACAGAGTTTTCTTCAAATGAGTCATTTTCTTTGCATCATAGTCTTCAGCTTTGCTTCCAGAAAAGACACATGCAAAATTTGTGAATATATGTTTTTGAAAATTGAGTTTGTCTCCATATTATTCCAAAAACAACCAAGTAACATTTGTGTAGAATAAATGGTGTCATTGGCAAATTATGCATACACATGCAGCAAGATCTGCTCTTGGCTAACGGTCACAGAGCTTTGAACAAATGTATAAAATCCAAAGCCAGCCTTTAGAGATACCACAAATGAACCGACTTGCATTTATACAGAACTCGAGCAATCTTAAGATACTGTAAAGTCCCTCATAGTAGGTGAATTAATTTTGAAATGCAATCATTGATGCGTTGCAGAGTACCGTTGTAATGTAGAGAATTAGGTTTTAAATGGAAATAATTAGAAATAATGCAGTTTATGTGTAAATTAATTAGGTTAATACAAAACAAGCAATTATTTGATCTTATTTCATTAAAAAAAAACACATTGGTTAGAGAAAAAGTAAATAAGGGAAAAATACACTTTATAAAACATTTTGAGTAAGTTCATTTGGTGCATTAAGATTTTTTCTAGTTATGTTCCTGTGTATATTTTCCAACTAAATTTTGCCAGAATTCGTAGTACAAATTTACACATGAAATAAATTTGGTGGACAGGAAGTGTGAATTTTCTAATACATTTGAATCTTGTACAGTAGTGGTCGCAACATTAGTTTAGAACAAACAAGTATATTTAACATTTCAATAAAATGCTGTACATTTTATAATTGACTCTATATTAGAAACAGAGCAAGAAAGATTGAGAAGCAACTTAAATTCCTGCGAAGTAATCAAAAAAAGTTGAATTAATTAACGCCATTCGCACTGATTTCATGGTATGGCTGAAGCCCTTAAAATAATGCAAAGAACTCATGAGGATTGACAAAGGAAGCACATATTTTCTACCTTCAGCACTTTCCACTTCTTTTGCCTCTTCCGAATCATTCTACATCTATCTATCTATCTATCTATCTATCTATCTATCTATCTATCT
This sequence comes from Amblyraja radiata, assembly GCF_010909765.2. Taxonomy (NCBI): domain Eukaryota; kingdom Metazoa; phylum Chordata; class Chondrichthyes; order Rajiformes; family Rajidae; genus Amblyraja; species Amblyraja radiata. Next base: position 37,088,448 of record NC_045969.1, on the reverse strand, counting down.
ATCTATCTATCTATCTATCTATCTATCTATCTATCTATCTATCTATCTATCTATCTATCTATCTATCTATCTATCTATCTATCTATCTATCTATTTATCTCTAAAACTGTCATCTTATTTGTAAGTTTGTTTGTACCTTTGTAAATTGTGCATTGTGCCTATATTTGCGCAAAAACGGTACATGATAGCGCTACAATTTTTGGCCCACCTTACTCACCATTGTCCTGTGATGTAAATGAAACAAGTTTCCTTCAGATTGATGGTATATTTTACAAGTTATTCACATTTTAAACTTTACAAAAAACTTTCCAAACCACTTTTCCACTTGCCCTGCCCGTCAGCCACCATCAACGTTACAATGATGTCACAATGGGATCCCAAATATTATTTACATTAAAAAAAAAAGTTTAAATCAAATTCTTCTATTTTCATTAACAACTGACATTGTGTTTAGGTTATTTTAAAGAAAAAACACGATTTTCTATCACGATTTTCATTGTGGTGGGGTGGGATAGGGGGGAGGTTTCATTTTTTTTAAATCGCGATTTACATTGTGGGGGGGGGGGGGGGGGGATAGGGGGGAGGTGAGGAGTTTGGGAGCAGGGGGATAGAGAGGATTGGGGTGGAGAGGGAGGGGAAAGTTGGGGAGGTAAGGAGTGGAGAATAGAGGGAGAGGAGGGCAGTGGGGGATGAGGAGAGAGAGTGGCGGGTGGGATAGGGTGGAGGTGAGGAGTGGGGAGCAAGGGGAAAGGGGGAATGGAGGGGAGATGGGTTATGGAGGGAGGAAGGGAGTGACAGAGGGTAGGGGAAAGGAGAGGGAGGGAGAGGTGAGGGAAGGAGTGGAGAGGGGAGGAGGAGAGGGGAAAGAAGAGGGAGGGTGAAGAGGAGGGGGAGGAAGAGGGATGGCGAGGTAATGGAGGAGGGGAGGGGGAAGGGAGACGAGGGGGGAGGGGGTGAGGGGAGGAACCAGAGGAGGGTTGGTGGAGGGTCGGGAGAGGGAGGATAATGGAGGAGGGGAATAAGGGACTGAAGAGGGAGAGTGAGATGCGTTCACATTGATCTTATTTTTAACAAGTTATTGCCATTTCAATCTTTAAAAACATCAGTCGCGCCTGCGCAGTTGGGGGCTATGGGTGAATGGTAGAATATTGCGTTGGGGGAAATGGGGCACAACGGGTCCCACTTGGTCTAGATATACACAAAAAATTCTACTGCATCACAACTGGTCTCTTTTCTCATCCATCTAATTGTTTCATTCTCTCTTGAGGCACAGTTGGTGAAGGTGCTTCAGATATACTCATCCTACACGTCGCCTATTTCCTTCGCTCCATAGATGCTGCTGCACCCGCTGAGTTTCTCCAGCATTTTTGTGTACCTTTACTCATCCTCATGGCAGGGTACAAAGAAATCTAATTCCATCAATCTTGTAGGATAAATTAATGCATACAGATTACAATTCATGGCTTCTGATGGAGATAATGACAAAAGCACAAAATTGGTCTTCTAAGAATATTCATGCTGCCACAAGGGAATATTATTATTGTCGATTAGTGACAAGCCCAATCAATTGTTGTACTGCCTCAGTATTTCAGAAAGCATTACACTTTGAAAAACATTCTCAATCTTTTACTATAAGCTGCATAATATAAAAATGATGAGGCGCCAACATTTTCATTCACCTTACAGCAAAATATTCTAGACAAGAAACAGCAATATAAACAGTGGGCAGACCAGAGGTGGGACAGACTAATGGTGGACCCATCTGCCATAGATACAGTATTGATGCATTGAACAACATGCAAAATTTGAACATGTTGGACACAGTCAGCGGGGTAGACACTATCAGTGGGAGCAGAACCAGAATTGATGTTTTGGGTCAAGGACCCTTTAACTGAATCGAGAATGTGAGAAAGGTGTGGAGAGAGAGGATGTAGAAGAGGCAGAGGGAGAGCTGAAATTATGGAAAAACAAACAATGAATGCAGATTAGAGATCAAGAGTTGTTTGTTCAGCCTTCCTTGATCGTCAAAGTGACAGGAGTCTAGAACGTTTTCTGACAAAGAGTCAGCAAATCTGTATTTGGTATCTCCAATGGAGGGGAGAGCTGGGAGAGCTAGTCAGGATGCTATTCATTGACTGCAGCTCAGCCTACAATGCTATACTACTGAACAAGCTCATCTCTAAACTTCTGGACCATGCCCTTGCAGCCTCCATTTAAAGTGGCTTCTGAACTTCCTGGCCAGTGGACCTCAATCGGTTATAATTAGCTATAATATTTCCACCACCCATACTCCCAAACACTGGTGTTCCTCTGAGCTGTGTGCTTGATCCCTTGCTCTATGCCCTATACAACTATCAATTTGTGACTAAGTACAGCGCCAATTTGATAGTTAAATCAACTGATGCTAAGCACGAACCAGCAGATTAAAGAATAACTTCTCACCACTGTACCATAAGACTGAGAGCAATTGCTATAAAACTAACAAATTAGATTGGGCAGAATTTGCTACGTGTCCAGGAAGGTATTCCCAAGTAATCTGTGGATGACCCTGTGCTATGGATCAAATCAATCATCAATGTAATGGAAAAACAGTAGAAGAAGGAGCCTGAAAAGAGAGAGAGAGAGAGAGATTAAAGCAAGGACTGTTCCAGGTATCCAAATGAAGAAACAGGTATATTTCAGGATCTTGCAACTTCCCACAGCTGCACCTTTAACCTGGAGAAAGTGAATCAAGTTGAAGGAGTTTGTTCAACGTGAGACCAAGTTTAATTAGGTGATGGAGAGTGGTAGTGGAAGACAACTAGATGGGCCTCAAGAACGAAAAAGGGGTGGGGGAACAAAAGCGGAGCTGCGGTATACTGAGGAGACTTGTGTGAGAGCTTCATCTATGATAAAAGAGGGGAACCCTGCAGCTATGCTCTAGCTACCTCTACCCCCAGTCACAACAGGGACAGAGCCCCCTAGTCCTCACCTTTCACCCCATCAGCCGTCGCATACAGCACATAATCCCCCAACATTTTCGCACCTTCCAACGGGATCCCACCACCAGCCACATCTTCCCATCTCCACCCATCTCTGCAGAGACCGTTCCCTCTGCAACTCCCTGGTTAACTGATCCCTTCCCATCCAAACTACCCCCTCCCTAGGTACCTTCCCCTGCAATCGCAGGAGATGCAACAACTGTCCTTATACCTTCTCCCTCGTCCCTGTCCAAGGACCCAAACAGTCCTTTCAGGTGAGGCAGTGGTTCACGCACCTCCTACAACTTCAACTACTGTATCCGCTGTTCCAGATGTGGACTATATATTGGCGAGACCAAGCGCAGGCTCGGCGATCGTTTTGCTGAACACCTCCGCTCATTCTGCCTAGTCCTACGTGATCTCCTGGTTGCTAAACACTTTCCTTGGTCATCGTCTGCTTTGAACTGTCATTTTCACACCTTACCCTTCCATGTCTCTAGTCTCCCTCTCCCCTGACCCAGTCTGAAAAAGGTTCTTGACCTGAAACGTCACCCATTCCTTCTCTTCAGAGATGTTGCCTGTCCCGCTGAGTTGCTCAGCACTTTGTGTCTATCTTCGGTGTAAGGAGAAAGGAGGTTTTAGGAAAACAACATGAGCATGTCGCATGTCGCATGTCGCATGATTTTTATTAAATTCCGGCAAAACCTCTCAACCTCCATGGGTTTGCTACTGCTTCAATTTTAAAAGTTAACATCCTCGCACTCATAAAAGGCCTCATTGCTTTTCTCCTTAGTGCTACTATTACAGTTACTATATTTCAAAATCATTTATAAAATACACATCTGGGAATCAATGTACATTTTCATCTCTCCACTGAAACATCGTGATTAAATAACATGAGCTACCACATTACACTGTTATAATACCCTCAAGTCTTTCTTTTGAATAAATATCACATACTAGTTAACTAATATAACTGAAGTGCTAGAACATGTAAAGAAGGAATAATAAAAACAGGTTGATTAACTGCAGCTGAAAGTGATTCAGCAGATGTAGTAAATAAGATGAGAGAGGGAGGGAGAAATAAAGGTAGCGATGTTCGTGATATTTATATTTGGAGCAATGACTGGAGAAAATAGTGTAACTGGTAGCACTATGGAGAAAGTGGTCCAAAGTACCCCAGTTGTTGGAAGGGTCTGAAGAAGGGTCTTGACTCGAAACGTCACCTATTCCTTCGCTCCATAGATGCTGCCTCACCCGCTGAGTTTCTCCACCATTTTTGTCTACTTTCTATTTTTCCAGCATCTGCAGTTCTTTCTTAAAAAGTTGTTGGATCTGTTTGGGCCAAATAGTATTACATAGCAGAGATTTGTCTGCAGAAGTAGAGTTTAAAGGGGGCCACACTGAGCAGCTTCCAGCCTGACAATAGTAACCCACTTCAGGCAGGAATACCTTTGATTAATTTGCAGACCATTTCTTCATGACCCTTTACCACTGTACTGATGCCAACCATAATTTTCCTCCAAAGTTCATAATACTTGCACAACCTACAACCCCCATTATTAGCAGATAAACTTTCTCACAACTCATTTCTCCAAACACAGGCAATTTTGGTGACTCCACCTGCATTACTGAACTCAATCCATTACAGCAAACCCAGTAAAGGTTGTAAACCTACCTCCAATTCAGTAACCACATTCCCTAATCAACAGACACCCACTTGCTTAGAAACTCATAATCCTCACTAGAGGTGAGTACTAAACCCTCCCCTTGACACAGCAACACCAATCACTCAACCATCATTCATAATTATTCCCTGGATTCTGGCCCTGACCACAACACCAAGCTACACAAATGTTGATCGGAGTTAACAACCTCTATCAAACTCAACACAAACAACTGATGTTCAACTAGCCCAGATTATCCCACCTCGTCTTCACAACCTGCAATTTTCCCCGCAATTCAGAGATGCCATTCCTAAACAACAACTTGCTCAAGGACTGCACTCCATTATCTATCAAGATGAAAACATGAATCGCCAACACATAGATGACTATGGACTATGGATTGTAAAAAAGGAATCCCAATAGGCACTCAATTGCTCAAGGCAAATGCTGCTCGGTTCCCATTAAGTGTAGACTTCCAAGCATCCTACAATTCTGGAAGTTAAAATATCGACTGCTGAAATTATTCACCTGACAGGAAACTGACTCCATTGCTAACTTTTAAATTTGGATGTGCTTAGCAAAGAAGAACTGGCTTAGAAAAACAAACATTTCAAATATGGAAATATTAAAAAGGTTACAGATTGAGGTCCACAAAAGACTAACTAGGAATATTTTAAATATAAAGAACCATGGGGCATAGCCAGTATAGTACATAAGCAGACCAATATGCTCATAATGTTGACCGGACATAATACCAAGATGAACTAATTTCCTCTGCCTGCTCGTGATCCATATCATTCCATTCCCGGTGTATTTAAGTGCCTATCTAAAAGCCTCTTAAATGCCATTGTCATGTCAGCCTCTACCACCACCACTGCCATTGCATTCAACATACTTTGTGAAAAAGAAAATTTGCCTTGCGCATCTCCTTTAAATTTTGCTCCTCACACCTCAAAGCTATATCCTCTTGACTGGAGCTTCCACCATGCGAAAATGATTCTGACTGTCTAACATTGTTATGCCTCTCATAATTTTATATACTTCTATCAAGTCTCCCCTAAGCCTCCAACCTCCAGTGAAAACAATCTAAGTTTGTCTAACTTCTCCTTATAGCTGCTGCCCTCTAATCCAGGTAGCATTCACGTAAACCTCTTCTGTCAAAGTCAAAGTCAAAGTAGCCTTTATTGTCATTCAGACCTTGCGGTCTGAACGAAATGTTGTTGCCTTGCAGTCCTACATATAGTAAAAATGACAAAAACACACGATAAACACAAATTAACATCCACCACAGTGAGTTCACCAGGCACCTCCTCACTGTGATGGAAGGCAAAAGTCTTAAGTCTTTGTCTCATCCCTTCTTATTCTCCCTCTGCGCCGAGGCGATCCAGGCTTCGGATGTTGTGACCCCGCCGGGCGATGGTAAGTAATGTCAGTCCCGCGGCTGAATCCAAGCACGGCGAACGGGCTGGTTCAACTCCGCGGCCCGGGGTGGTCGAAGCTGCCGAAGCTGCGGCCCTCCAGTCCAGCGGACGCAGCTGTTGTTGCGGGAGCTCTGTCGCCAACCTGTGACCTGCAAGTTCCCGACGATGTCGTCCACTGGGCCCGCGGTCGGGTTGGGTGGCCGCTGCCGCCGGAACACTGCCCCAGCTCCGAGGCCGGGTCACCGCTGCCGCTGCCCCAGATCCGAGGCTGGGTCGCCGCTGCCGCTGCCGCTGCCCCAGCTCCGAGGCCGGGTGGCCGCTGCTGCTGCCCCAGCTCCGAGGCCTGGTCGGCGCTGCCCCAGCTCCGAGGCCAGGTGGCCGCTGCCGCTGCCCCAGCTCCGAGGCCGGGTCGCCGCTACTGTCGGAACACCACAGCTCCGGAGTCGGACTGCTGCCGCTGGACCCCTGCCCCAGCTCCGGGGCCGCCAGCTCCGCTATTAGACCTCGACGCAGGCGGAGACGGAGACGGGGGATACGACAAGAGAAGTCGCATCCCCCCGAAGGAAGAGACCAAAACATGTTTCTCCCCCCCACCCACACACATACACAACCTATAAACCAAAAATTAACTGCGCCCTCTCCAAAGCCTCCACATCCTTCCTGTAGTGGTTCAACCAGAACTGCACACATTACCAAAATGGGTCCCCTCTTTCAGTCGAATCAACGTGCACCTAAAATTTCCTCTTCAAACTAAAGACGTTAAAAAGGAACCCAGTAAGTTGTATAAACTAAATCACACTTACAGATGGTGGAGATAAATTCATCATGGCCCTGAATTCACCTGATCTCACAAATAAAATATTGGAATTCAAGACAAACCCATATGTGACTACTAGAGATGGTGTAAACATGGCTATAAATGACATTAATATGATCTTTCACAAGGCAGCTATCAAAGCTATCAGAAGAGAAAAATTATCAAAAAACACAACCATGAAAAATGGTTTGGCCATGAGTGTAAAAGTGTCAGAAAAGATCTGAGGAAAATATCGAACCAAAAACACTGTCAACCAAACAATCCAGACTTACGTATTAGATATAATGAAACTCTTAAAAGGTTTAAACACACCATTAGGAACAAAAGACAAAATTACACTCATAAAAGACTTGAAGAAATTGAAAATTCCATAAACCAAAACCAATTTTGGGATATGTGGAATAACATGAGCACAACAAAACTACAAACATTACCAATTCAAGTGCTTAGGCTGTTCAACATCATACTACGTTCATACTACGTAATAATATTTCCCTGATATTTGGTGTCAAGGGCTTATTTCACCCATTTATAAGAGTGGAAACAAATTAGACCCAAATAAATATCGTTGCATCTGTGTCAGTAGCTGCCTAGGGAAGTTATTCTGCAGTATCATAAATAACAGAATACATGATTTCCTTAACAAATACAACATTCTCAGTAAAAACCAAATTGGCTTCCTCCCAAAACACCGTACCACTGACCACATTTATACCCTCCACACTCGCATTGAAAAACATATACACCAAGCAAAAAATGGAAAAATATTTGCCTGTTTTATTGACTTTGAGAAAGCATTTGACTCTATTTGGCACAAAGGGCTCTATTACAAACTCCTCTGTTGTGGTATAGGAGGAAAGGTACCTAGGAAAGGAGGATAGGAGAAAAGATCTTATCAAATCAATGTATCTGAATAATAAATGTGGCGTTAAAATTGGGGATAAATGCATTGATCTCTTCGCCCAGAGAAGAGGCGTCCGGCAAGGCTGCAATCTGAGCCTGACACTGTTTAATGTATATATCAACGATTTGGCAGTAAAGTTGGACCAGAGCACAGCGCCGGGCCTCTGTCTTCTGGACGGAGAGGTAAAATCCCTGTTTTATGAGGATGACTAGGTTCTGCTGTCCCCCACAGAACAGGGACTGCAGCAACTATTGGACCTACTTGATGAGTACTGCCAAAATTGGGCCCTGGCAGTAAATCTAAAGAAAACCAACATCATGATTTTTCAGAAAAGACCCAGATGTCAGGAAGATAAATACAAATTTTACTTCGGAGTCACGTGAGTGATTCCGTGAAGAAGCCCGTCCAGTACGCATGCGCATCCATTACGTCAGTCGCATTGGTGCAGAAGGCTGGGAGGAACGGAGTCCTCCAGCGGTAAGTTTAAAAAATCCTGCAGGTAAGTTGAAACTTACCTTTCATGTTGTCCGTTGCGGGAATCCTTTTTCGTGGGTTCCTGCTGGATAGCGAGTTGGGCAAAACCCGGTAGACTGCGGGGAATTTGTTGACCGCGGGGATGCTGGTCCGGACCGCGGGTGTGCGGTAGCAGGCGGCCGGTGGGTTTTGCTGGTTGAGTCGCGGACAGAACGGTCCACGACTCCCGAGGGTAAATTGGCCGCGGGGGTTTTGTTCCGCGGGTTGTACAAGCCATGGCCACGATAGTTGGTTGTGACTGTTGGGCTTGTTATTACCTCCCTGTCAGCGACTCCCGAGCTGTTTAGTTTGGGCCGCGGAGGTTGTTAACCGCGGGTTACACAAGCTACGGTCACAATAAAATGTTGTGGCTGTGAGGCTTGTTGGTCGAGTCGCTGACAGGGAGGTCAGCGACTCCCGAAATATGTTTAAATATGGGCCGTGGGGTTCGCTATATCGCGGGGAAACCGGCTACGGTCCGTGGTAAATGAGGAGCCGGTGGCCGTCGGACTTTTATTAAAGTCGCTGACAGTAGGTCAGCAACTCCCGAGGTCGGGGTGCAGACAGAGCATGGTGGCGTACCCGACTCATTGAGGCAGGGGGGCCCGACTTCGGCAGCCCATATGAGGAAACCATGTGGAGCCTGGCCAGGTGTTGTAGTGAATGTCTACTATGTTCTATATGCTGAAGCAAAGCAAGAATTTCATTGCTTATACAGGGACACATGACAATAAACTCACTTGAAATTGAACTCGAGTTCCCTCTGTCATATATGTATGTCCTCACGTACATTATCCTGATATGGTAAGCTATATCAGGAAAGGTCATCAGGGGATTGCGGCAGCACCTGTTTCAGGGCTGCTTACCAATTCCCTCAGTGGAGAGGAGTACAAGAGGTCAGTGTGTGCCTGACCCCAACCCAGGAATGAGACTTGTGGTTTATCACCTTTATGTGTCTATGGCAGTAGCATTTTCTGCTAATTCTGTGGAGGTTTTCAGGTCTAGGTCCAAGCTGGCCTTCATGGAGAATTTCCAATTCACGCATCCCAGCAGTGCTGCCCTCCAAATTAAGGATGTGAATGCAACCTACTTCAGGGGCCTTTGGGCTTGCTTCAAGACCACCGGTAACTAGGCAGGTACGTGAGTCTGTAACATGGGCTGTGAGGACCGGGTCCAGTGTATTCGGTGCTAGTGCCATGCAGTGCTCGCTTTCGCAGCACATGTTTTTAAAAAATTGGAGCGATACATAGAAGGCTGGAGTAGACTTCTGCCTGAAGCAACACCTGTTTGCAGGGTTGCCATTCCTCCCACGTGGCGCACCGCAGTGGTCGAGATGCATACATGCCTGTGGCGACACCTAGTAAAGGGTTGCCGAATTCCTCCCACTCAATCGGAGTGGTCGAGAAGGTGCTACAGGAGTAGACACATGTGCCTGAAGCAACACCTGTTTGCAGGGTTGCCATTCCTCCCACTTGGTTCACCACAGTGGTCGAGATGGTGCAGATATACATGCACACAGGCCTGAGGCAGCTCCTGTTGCAGGTTGTATAGGTCCTCCAACGCGGATGTACAGTGGATGCAGATGGAGCCACACATATAGGTTCGTGGGAAATGGTGTCGAACAACATGCTTGGTACAGAGGCATGTACAGGCAAATGGAGGAGATGGTTGGTGATATCTGCTTCAGCTGCGATTACTCCCACTCTAAAAAGAGTGTCTAAGGTTAGTATGGATTAATTCCAAACAGGAATCCGAACATGACTATGTGCCGGGATCCCATGCTCAATGCATAAGGCACGACGATCGTATGAGGGAAGCAGTGGGCTTTGCCTCAAAAAGTTGCTGCTCAGTCGGAGATGGACAAGCCACTACAAGAGGAGTTGGCCAGCAGCATCAGCGATCTAATGGGAATGACAACATGGGCAGAGTCTGCGAATGAAATGTCGTTTGGAACTCCAGCAAAGGTAAGAGACCTGGAGATAGAGATGCTGGTGTAGGTCTCGTTATTTACCTCCATGGAAGTCATTATGGTACATGAACAGTATTCAGCATTGCTAATGTATCTGGAGTCAGGAGGTTTTCCATGCATTGTCAAGTCTTCAGTCATACGTATGACTTAGCTACATTCACTACATGCTCAGCTCTAAGTTGATATGCTATGGTGGTGGCAGATGTTAGTCACATGGCAATCAAGTCAAGTATCCTGTCGTAGTTACCTATGTCGTTTGCTATTGGTGTATCATCAAGTTCAGATCAATGTCAGATCAATCCAAGTTCAGATCAACCCAGAAGGGGTGTTAGACCACACGATATGTATGGAAATTTTTGCCTCGACAGTAAGGTCTTTATATATAAAGTCTAGATCCTGCAGTAGAGTTTCTATGGTCTGATTGGTCTATGCAACTTCTTCCCGGGGTTTGTCGGGAATGATAATACAATTTAGTACGCTTGTGTTTTTAGACATAACCTTCTGCTGATGCAGCCTGTGGTTTGGGAAATCAGTTTTGCAGGATGACAATCAAGGATGGCCTGCATATTCTGAATGGATTGTTTTATGGTTGGTTTGTCACACCGACGCATGGATATGTTCACTCCGGAGTGCGGAGATAGCACCGGGAAAGTAGGACATTTCTTTTCATGAGATGGGAAGTGTTTTGTTTCATGCTGATATTACATGTAATACGGTATGGGTTTGATGTCTTAGAGTTCATTCTTAAATGATAATACTATTGTTTTAGGCTATTTATTGTATCCAACGTGTTCACTGTCATGTTGGTGGCAGCGAACGGGGTCCACTCTGATGGGTGTCACCCTGGATATCGAGTGTGTAAACAATATCTTCAATACAAGTTCTCCCAGGACAAGCACAAGCAGTATGGATTTGACGTTGTGTTAACAATGCTTCACCAGGTGGTTCCAGCTATATCCTTAGTCATGGCTCGAGTATCGACACAATGAGTGTAGACAGTGCAAAAGTACGGCTACACAGGATGGAAGAGGCTGGAGATGCCATTATGTTTTTTGCATATCTTATCTACTCAAGCAGAACAAACCAGGGGTGAGAAGGGTTTAGGATCATATTTTGGCATTTCCCACGGGTTCACTTTCGTGGGAAGAGCACACTAGCTAAGATATCAATGCTACCAGAGGCCTTAGAGGTGTGGAATTAGCATTGGTTTTCTGGTTATGCAGGTATTTACACTGACAGTTCTTAAACCCATTTCCACCAGGGCGGCATCGGCGTCAGCAAGCAAGGCGTCCTTATCGATCTTATGGTTGTGGCCGCAGGATGGTCAAGTGAATTGTTTTGCAAAATTCTACCATAAAGTCGATTGCCGACAAGGGGCTATTTTGCCCATTCTGTTTGAGTTCAGGTTTTCACAGTTTCCCCTGGGATAGAGGGGTTGCTATGGATTCCATTATGTGGATAAGTCATGAATATGTTTGCAAACAATGACATGCTTAATACACTTTTAGTCACTCATTCTGAGTCAATCAAGGCAGTGTGACGCCGGATTTGAATCTACGGCATGAAATCACAGAGCTTTGAAATCTTCACAGAATCACTCACGTGACTCTGAAGTAAAATAGTAAGATTAAATGAGAACTTACCAGTTTGAAGTTTGACCTTTATTTTATGAGGAGTTACGTTGGTGATTACGTGCCCACCACGCCCAACCCTCTCTCTCATAAAAAGGTCATTTCCTGGTAGTTCTCATGTTGCTGATCTTACAATGTTACTTCGACCTGCTGTTATCTGTGATTTCATACCGCTGCTTTGAAGATTGATGCGCATGCGTACTGGACGGGCTTCTTCACGTAATCACCAACGTAACTCCTCATAAAATAAGGATCAAACTTCAAACTGGTAAGTTCTCGTTTAATCTTACTATTTACTCTCAATGGTATTATTATCGAACACACTATGAGCTATACTTACCTTGGTCCAACTGTTTCAGCATCATGGCGCTTCAATATGGCAGTGAATGCACTAAAAGAGAAAGCTCGAAGAGCTCTGTAAGCAATAAAAAGTAGATTCTACAACATCCAAATTCCAATTAAAATCTGGCTTTAAATATTTGACAGTGTAATCCAGCCTATTGCGCTTTATGGTAGTGAAGTATGGGGCCCGCTCAGTCACCATAGTTATAGTAAATGGGAAAAACATACAAAGGAGGCCTTGCATGCGGAATTTTGTCGGAACATCCTCCGTATCCAAAGGAAAACACCAACAAACGCATGTAAGGCGGAATTAGGCAGATACCCACTGATAATAAATATCCAGAAAAGAGCACTAAATTTTTGGAATCACCTTACATCTAGCCCCCCAGATACCCTCCAGTTTAAAGCCCTTAAAACACAAGAGGGGAGCCCAGAAAAGAGTTCCCCGTGTCAGTTGGTACTGAGACTAACTACCCCTATTCAGTTAAACCCTATCCAGTTAAACCCTGACCAGCCTCAGATCAATACTGATCCCCAATCACCAGTTAGAGTGAACCAAATGATCAAACAATGTAAAGAAACATATTTGGAACATTGGGATAAAGAAACCAAAAGCCAAAGCAGATTAGAATGTTACCGTGCCCTAAAAAGAGATTATAAATTGGCAGACTATCTCTCAACTGTTAGAGACATAAAGCAGAGACAGACCCTCACCAAATACAGGTTAAGTGACCACTATTTGGATGTTGAAAAAGGAAGACAGAAGAGATTCTGACAACCAAGAGAAAATAGAATATGCGGCCACTGTTGAGGTTGAAGACAGAGGTGCACTTCCTCCTAAAATGGAAAAAATTTGACAAAACAAGAAAAACATACTTTGACAAAATCAGTCTGGCAACCCCTGATTTTAAAGAACTAGATGATACATCAAAACTAAGAATAATCATTGGTGAAGGAAATACGGCACATTTTGGTGCACAATACGTAACAGCATGCCATAACCTGAGAGACGGTGAATGACCAATATGCACATATGCACGCACACACTAATTGACATTAACTGACACTAAGAAATTAATATTGAATTGCTAAACTTGCTATTCTGTTGTACTGCTTACAGTTGCAAGAACGTGTAGCAATCAATAAAGGGCTATAGATCTATTGCGAGTTTATGTACAGGGACATATCTATCCATGCACTGTATCCTTGTATTTATACTTATGCATTTTAAATATGTATGTCATGTTTTATACTTTGGCAATATAACGATGTATTTTATCATGCGAATAAAGTTTTTTTTAATTGAAAAAAAAATTGAAGAGAGAGAGAGAGAGAGAGAGAGAGAGAGAGAGAGAGAGAGAGAGAGAGAGAGAGAGAGAGAGAGAGAGAGAGAGAGAGAGAGAGAGAGAGAGACAGACAGACAGACGGGGACAGAGAGACGGAGAGAGAGAGACAGGGAGAGAGAGAGCGAGAGAGAGACACAGAGAGAGAGAGAGAGAGAGACAGAGAGCGAGAGAGAGGCAGACAGACGGGGACAGAGAGAGAGAGAGAGAGACAGAGAGAGAGAGAGACAGAGAGAGACAGAGAGAGAGAGAGAGAGAGAGAGACAGACAGAGAGTGAGAGAGAGTCAGACAGACGGGGACAGAGAGAGAGAGAGAGACAGAGAGAGAGAGAGACAGAGAGATAGACAAAGAGAGAGAGAGAGACAGAGAGATAGACAAAGAGAGAGACAGAGAGACAGAGAGAAAAATGATAGGGCAAGTTATTTTCTAAATGAGGAGGAGCTGCGTTGTAATGCAACGCAAAGGGATCTAGGGGTATTAGTACATGAATCACTAAAAGTTAGTATGCAGGTGCAGCAAGCAATCAGGAAGGCCAATGGAGTTTTGGCCTTTATTGCTAGGGGGATTGAGTATAAAAACACGGAGGTCTTGCTGCAGCTGTACACAGTATTAGTGAGACCACATTTGGAATACTGTGTACAGTTCTGGGGTCCATACTTAAGAAAGGATGTACTAGCCCTGGAGGCAGTGCAGCGAAGGTTTACAAGATTAATTCCTGCAATGAGGGATTGACATATGAGAAAGGTTAAGTAGGCTGGAACTCTACTCTTTGGAGTTTAGAAGAATGAGAGGCGATCTCATTGAACATATAAGATCATGAGGGGCCTTGATCGTGGTGGATGCACCGAGGATGTTCCCAATGATCGGGGAAACTAGAACTAGGGGACATAGTCGCAGAATAAGGGGGGCTCTTTTAAAACTGAGATGAGGAAGAACTTCTTCACCCAGAGGTGGTTAATTTATGGAATTCACTGCCCCAGGGAGCAGTGGAAGCAGAAACGTTAATATATTTAAGTCTAAAATAGATGGCTTTTAGCTGCCAAGGGGATAAGGGGCTACGGGGAGAGGGCAGGGATATGGACCTAGGTATGGTTAGTATAGTAAGACCTGAGTGATCTCCTGGACAAGTTCGATCGCCTGGATTGGGGTCGGAGAGGAATTTCCCGGATTTTTTTCCCGAATTGGACCTGGGTTTTTATCCGTTTTTTTGCCTCCCCCAGGAGATCACGCGGTTCTTGGGGTGGAGAGGGGTGATAGCGGTATAAAGGGGAGGGTAGTGTCTTGTGTTCTGTGTCTTGTGTCTACTGTTTGTGGGTAAGTGTGTCTGTTTAGTGTTCAGCCATGAGCGAATGGCGGTGCGGGCTCGACGGACCTGGTGGTCTACTCTCGCACCTACTTTCTATGTTTCTATGTTTCTAAAGAGAGAGAGAGAAAGAGAAAGTGAAAGAGAAAGAGAGAGAGAGAGAGAGAGGACTAAGTACTGGTGATATATGGTTTGTGGTATTCTATTACCTGTACCCTTGAGGTTTCAGTCAACCGTGTGGTTACAACCACAAGTAATTACCTGACATAATTACATACATTTATGGTCCTGTTGACACCCTTTGATCATAGTTACAGATATTGTTGAGTGACAATTCTAAAGCGTGCAATATATCTTCATGCCTACAATGAAGAGAATACATATTTAAAGAGCAGCTAATAAATTACCTGTTTGTCCAAATGCTCCACTATTCCTCCAAATAGAGAATACTATCTTGTTTAAAACATATTTACTGCTGTATATTTTAAAGGAACATATTCCAAATCATAATGCCTTTATTGCTGGTCAAAAAGATTGCTATCTCTTGCCAGGTTGAAACTGGAAAGGAGCAGAATGTTCCAAAATCATGGTGTATTTCCTAATGTTTGATAGTTAGCTTGGAAATTAATCTTAAAATCTATGCCTCTGCAACCAAGATGGAAATTGATCTCTATTTTAAAAATAAGATATTTTACATTAAATTTGTATGTTAGAAGTTTCTGGACACACTGCCCGATGGACGGACATTCTAATCACAGGAATGCTTGTTAATCTTTCAAGAAAAAATTACTTTCATGGTATAAATATATCCTTTAATAGTAAATCAAACTTCATGAAGGTATCAATAAATAGCTGATCTTCCAAATGGAACTGTCATCTTCTAACACTGGCAGTTCAAATGCCATATTTTCTTTTAAAATAGCCTAAGCTTCAAAAATATATCGTGGCCACATTCTGGGGGGGGGCTTTCAGTTGGCTAACCTGGATAATATAACATCCACCTTTAGATAGTAATGTTTTGAAATGTCACTTTAAGGACAGATGGATGTAAAAAATAACATATTATGTTGCGAGGAAAGAAAGACAGTCGAAAACTGACAGTTAAAACATCACATTAGAGGCAGTGTTATTGCCAAAGCATGTGCTATTGAAAATTGTACAGTGGGTTATTTGCACCTTTTATAAATAGCCTATTAACACTTTCTGAATATTTTATTATGTAACCATGTGTTGTTAATGGCTAATTAATCAAGTGGACTAATGCACAATTAGATTCTGGAATGCAGATGATTAATGTAACCATATTCAAGCTGGACCAAATTGCTTTTGCTATAAATTGAACTGTAATATACTTGACAAATAAATCTAAATGTATACACAATACTGCATTTCAACCCTCCTAATTTTATCCCTGCTTTAGCCCTGTTTTCAGAACAGTGGTAATTATCAGATTGAATGCCTGTATAATATGGGAAAGAAATATGCTATTTACTATGGGCTTACTTCATATATGTTATAACTATGTGCATATTTCTACCATTTCATTCTCATCATATATAAAGGCAGGTAGTGTAGGATATCCACTGCTGTTCATTCTGCATCTATGGTGATAATAGACAGCTTTGGAGTTTGAACATATGGTCTTTCTTAAACCCAGAACACCACTGAAATACACACATTATATAAACATTTCTAATTTTCGTACACTTGGGCATTTCATGCTGGTGTGTATTCTCCATGTAAACAAATAATTTAAATGATAATAACCACCCTGTATGATATCCCTTCAATCACCTACCCAATATAACTTTGTGTGTCAATATGATGATTGGGGCAGAAACTAATCCCAAAATTAAATCCCACATCTTCTCATCCATCTGATGTTTCAAAAAGGGTGTTTTCCTATCTTGTGAAATAAATTATTCAATTTTCTCTCAATGGCCAATTGTTTTTTTTAATTCTGCATCGTACTTTAAACTTAATCTTGGAAGTTAATGGTCTCACTAGCAGCCAATGCAACATCAAACATTTCAATCACTATGGGGGCGGCACAGTGGTGCAGCTGGTAGAGTTGATGCCTCACAGCACCAGAAACCCAGATTTGAGCCTGACCTTGATTGCTGTTTGTGCGAAGTTTGCCCATTTTGTCTGTTCCCTCCAGATGCTCCAGTTTTCTCCTACATCCCAAAGATGTGTGGGTTTGTAGGTTAATTGGCCCCTGTAGGTCAAAAGGGCCCCTACAGTCTAGGGAGTGGTTGAGACAGTGGGATAACATGGACCTAATGAGAATGGGTGATCTATGGTTGGTGTGGACAGTTGGCTGAATGGCCTGTTTACATTATCTCTAAACTAAACTTATGCTATAGTTTTACAATTTCAATCCTTTAGGCCGATTCCACTTTCAAACAGACTATATCACAGATACTCAATGCCACATGGGGGATGTAGTTTAGTGATACAGCATGGAAACAGGCCCTTCGGTCCACAGGGTGCGCGTCAACCAGCGATCCCCGCATATTAACACTGTCCAACACCCACATTTTTTAGGGACATTTTTTATATTTACCAAGCCAATTAGCCTACATACCTGTACGTCTTTGGTGTGGGAGGAAACCGAAGATCTCGGAGAAAACCCACGCAGGTCACGGGGAGAACATACAAACTCTGTACAGGCAGCACCCGTAGTCAGGATCGAACCCGGGTCTCCGGCGCTGCATTCCATGTAAGGCAGCACCTCTACCGTTGCGCCACCATGACGTCCTATAATAACTATAATAAAGCTGGTTTGAAATTCAGAAATGCCATGAAAATTGCTGAAAATACTCAGCAAGCCATACAGCATCTATGGAGTGAAAGGAAAAGTAAAAGTTTCAGATGAATTAAATTTTTTATCAGTTCTGATAGAAAATCATCAACAGTAAATGTTAACTCATGTTTTCTCTCCATACATGCTGAGTATTTTCAGCACTTTTCATTTCATTTCAGATTTTCAAAATCTGCATCATTTTGTTTTTTGTGGCGAACTATATATTAATTGAAGCTACAATTAGTTTGAAGAATGTGATTCAGTGCTGAAGAGAAATGAGCCAATTGTTAAGTGTCCCGATCCATTTCCTCCAGAGATGCTGCCTGACCCACTGTTACTCCAGCATTTTGCATCTATCTTCATTTTCTTAGCGGGGGGAGCATTTTGGCAATAGTGACCATATTAATTAGGTTTTTTGATAGTTAAGGATAAGCCTGGTCATTGAGTGAAAGTGTTAATTTGGGGGAGGACTGGGTGCTCAATATTCCAGGTAACACACAACTCCAAAACAACAGGCCAAAGGGAAAAGGAGGTGGGGTAGCATTATTAATCAAGAAAGATACCAAAGCATTGCTAATCAAAAAAGGTATCAGGACATTGCTGAGGCATTATATAAAGGCAAGGTTGTTTTGCACAGACAGTGGTAGATGCATGGAGCATACTGCCAGGGGTGATGGTGAAACCAGATACGATAGAAATGTTTAAGAGGTGTTTAGACAAACACATGAACAGGCAGGGAGTAGATGACCACATACAGGCAGATGAAAGGAATATAAAGGTGAGAATAATCTATGGAACCCCAAAATGTAACATCTCAATAGGCCACAGCATAAATGGGGAAATATCAATGGCTTATTTGAAGAGAATTATAATCTCCAAGGGAAATTGTAATCTATATATTGATTGGGCAAGTAAAAACTGACATGGGTATTATCGAAGAGGAATTTGTGGAATGTGTCAGGGATTGCTTTTTAAAGTAGGACTTTGCAGAACCTACCTGGGAACAGGCTTCAAATTTGGTCATATGCAATGAGGAAGGATTAATAAGGCATTTTGTGGTTAAAGTTCCCCTAAGGGGTAGTGACCACAATATTGTAATTGTAATTATAATTGATTTTATTAGCCAAGCATGAAAACAAAACAAGTATGTAAATCATACGAGGAATTTGATTTGCCAAACAGTCATACCAATATGGAATCATTCCATAGGTCCATAGTCAGCGACTTCAAGTATAATGATCTGAGGAAGAAGTTATCTAAGGTAAACCAGCTGAGAGACAGGTCGGTAGATCATTAATGGCAGATTTACAACAGATTGTCTATAATTCACAACAGGAATTCACCCTAATCAAAGAGGGGGATTCCATGTACAAGAGACATAATCCTTTGGTTAAGGTAAAGGATAATGTTTAACTGAAAAACATGCTATCAAGGACTAGTGGTAGTTTTTAGGATCCAGCAGCCAAAAACTAAAAAGTTCAAAGGAAGAGAGAAAATGAATTTTGAGAGAAAACTAACATGTAATACAAGAACAAACAGAAAAGGTTATCTAGATAAATAAATAGGAAGAGGGCAGCTAAGGTAAATGTGAGTCTCCAGAGAATGAGATTGGTGAATTAATAAGAGCAAACAAAGAAATGGAAGATTTGTTGAATACATCTTTTGAAACAGTCTTCACCATGGAAGACATTGCTAATATCTTCAAGATATCAGACAGGCTGCTGGGCGGAATAATGACGCAACGGTAGAGTTGCTGCCTTATGTTGCCAGAGACCTGGGTTTTATCTGACAATGGGTGTTGTCTGTACTGAGTTTGTACGTTCTCCCTGTGACTGCGTGGATTTTTTCTGGGTGCTCTGGTTCCTTCCTACACTCCAAAGACATATAGGTTTGTGAATTAATTGGGTTCAGTAATAATTGTCCCGTGTGTGCATGCTAGTGTAACAGGGATCGCTGGTCGGCTCGAACGGGGTGGGTCGAAGGGCCTGTTTCCGTGCTGTATCTCTAAACTAAACTAATCTACTTTCAAGTAACATGGTAGAACTACAAAAAACCCAGTAACGAGATAAAATATTGAAGCCATTGATAAAATATGAGAGCTATAAAACTCGACATGCTGCATTGACCCAATTGACAGTGCCTGCAGAAATACTGGACCCATTAGTTGAAAATTGTCATAATTTACTCAACACCAGGAGGATACCGGAGGATTGTAATAATGTTCTGCAAGGATCAGTGCTGAGACCTCTGTTGCTTATAATATATATTAATGATTTGGATGGAAATGGAGGTGGTCTGATTGGTGAGTTTGCAGATATCACAAATATTAGTAGAGTTGTGAATTGTGAAGAAGGTTGTCAAAGGATGCAGCAGGGTATAGAACAGTTGCAGATATAGGCAGAGAAAAAGCAGAGTGAGTTTCATCTGGACATGTGTGAAGTCGTGAATTTCGTGAAGTCAGATGCAAAAGGAAAGTCTTCAGGCGCAATGATGTACAGAGGGATCTTGGGGTGCAAGTTCATTGAATCTTGAATGACAACACAATGGAATAAAGTAATAAAGAAGGTGTACAACATGTTTGTCTTCATCAGTCAGATCATCTCTATAATACTAAAAGTCTTCCTATTGTTTGTGTTTGTACCCACGATCTGCCCACGTGTCTCTGTGTCAATCTGGTTGTCTTATCTTCTTCCAAATGCTAGGCCACAGCCTTCCCATTTTCACACATCCTACTCACATTTTTCCCGTGGTGGCGATAAACATCTCTTAGTCGCATTCCCACCTATATTTCCGAAGTTATGAAACCTTGAAATTTAAAAAAAACAGCCCCAAAAACTCACCCTCTAGTCAGAGTCTGGAAATGTCAAAATGTCAAAGTTTGAAATAAGAGGGGGGAAGTTTAAAGATAAGGAAAGTTATTTTGCAGAGAGTGGTAGGTGCCTGGAGCATACTAACAAATCTGGCGGTGAAACCAGATAACATAGCCATGTTAAAAAGGCATTTAGACAAACACATAATAGAGGGATACAGTCCACATGGAGGCTGATGGAATTAGTGTAGTTTGGCATAATTATCAGAGAAGACATAGTGGGCTCGAGAGTCTGTTCACCACCTATGTTCATCCTGTACTCAAATTCACTTGGACCATCTCTGACACCTTCCTTCCCTTTCTTGGTCTCACTGTCTTCATCACAGGAGATAGACTATCAACTGGCATCTATTTTAAACCTACTGACTCCCGTAACTATGTAGACTCCACTTCTTCCCACCCTGCCTCCTGGAAAGACTCTATCAACCTACTCCCAATTCCCCCATCTACGCTGCATTTGCGCCCAAGATGAGAAGTTCCACACCAGGACATCCAAGACGTCTTCATTCTTTAGGGAACGAGGGTTGCCCTCTTCTATCATAGATGAGGCCCTCACACGTGTCTTCTCGGTATCTCGCAGTTCCGCTATTATTCTCCTCCCCCCTGTCACAACAGGGACAGCATCCCCATCGTCCTCACCCCTTACCACATCTGGCATCGCATACAGCTGAGACCGTTCCCTCTGCAACTCCCTGGTTAACTCATCCCTTCCCACCCAAACCACCCCCTCCCCAGGTACCTTCCCCAGCAACCACAGGAGATGCAACATCTGTCCCTATACCTCCTCCCTCGACTCTGTTCAGGGACCCCAACAGTCCTATCAGGTAAGGCAGAGGTTCACTTGCACCTCCTTCAACCTCATCTACTGTATCCGCTGTTCCAGTTGTGGACTCTTATACGTCAGCGAGACCAAGCACAGACTGGCTGATCGTTTCGTTGAACAGCTTCACTCAGTCCTCTTTGGCCTACGAGATCTCCCGATGGCCAAACACTAAAGGGCCTGTCCTACTTAGGCAACCTTGGCTCGCAAATTACGCGACCTCGTGGTCGCTTGAGGCGTACGGGCACCGTATGGCCGCACGCGGCCGGTCCCACTTAGAAACGCGGAGTTGTGCGGTGCTGGTACAGACATCGCGCGGGGCTCCGAAATTCTTGCAGTGACCGAAATCTTTGTGCGCCAACGGCCTATCGGCACGCAGGTGCATTGCGGTCGTACGCAGCATCTTGACGTTGTACGCAGCGTCTTGACGGCGTACACAGCGTCTTGACGGTGTACGCCTAGCGCGTGGCGTTGCGCGATGACGTCACCGCCCGGCGTGGCGTGGCGTTGCGTGATGACGTCACCGCCCGACGCCGTGCGACGCCCAAATTCAGTCGGCCCACCTCCTGCCCAGCTGATTGGTAAGCATGACTCAAATGACGTCACGCGTGTACTTAGCACGTAGTTAGCGCGAACTTCGCGTGAACTCCGCTTCCGTTTGGTCGCGCCAAATGCACGCAATCGCATGCAAGTGGGACAGGCCCTTAACTCCCCTTCCCATTCTGGCCTTTCTGTTTTGGGCATCCTCCATTGTCAGAGTGAGGCCAAACGCACATTGGAGGAACAAACCTCATATTTTGCTTGGCAATCCAGGGTATGAATATTGATTTCTCTAACTTCAAGTAACCCTTGCTTTCCCTCTTTCCCTGTCCCTCCCCCACTCTAGTCGTCATACTAATTTCACTGTCGCCCTGTTGAGTTTCATTGTTTGTGTGACTCGTTATCACTTTCCCCAGAGCCAACAATGGACCATTGTGGGCTCCACCTCTCCTCAATCATCATTGCGTTTTGCATTTCTTTCTTTCATTTGTTCTAAATACCTTCTATATCTCTTTCCCTTTCCCCTGACAGTCTGAAGTAAAGTCTCGACCGAAAACGTCACCTATTCCTTTTTTTCACAGAGATGCTGCCTGACCCGCTGAGTTACTCCAGCTTTTTGTGTCATTCTTCGTTGTAAACCAGCATCTGCAGTTCCTTCCTACACAGTCTATTCCTGTGCTGTACTGGTCTGTATCATATCCTTTTCATATTATTCAATTTATGGAATACACAGCGCTCTCCTTTCCATTTCTTTGAAATACACTGGTCTGATGTACTTATTGGGAAGGGGCGGCGGGGGAGGGGGGGTATGTCAAACATCAGAGGCTATGGAATTCCTATGGTTTTCTGGTAACAGATCTAGGGATAGATGATAACAGTGCTTGAGTGGTGAAGATATAAAGATGGAGAGAATGAAAAAAGAACTTGCAAAATTATTAAAAACCTAACTTCCACCGCTTATTTCTTCCTCAGTAAAAATGACGATGCTAAATCAAGAAACGTATAAATTGACCATTATTTTTCAATAGCCTACTTATTCAAAATTAAAAGCTATATTTAAAATTGAATGATCTTTATTTCCAAACACGTGTTAATCTGATCCAGTTATATGTTGGCAGAAATCTGAAAAGAGTGCCAATGTTTCCTGTACACAAAAGGCTGTTCAATTATTTATAGTTTGTCACTTGCTGTCCTGGTCGCCATATTAAAAATAAGCAACCCTGTCCCTTGTTCAGAAATTCAATATGGCAGCCATGTAACTAAAAACATTTGATAAACAGATTAGCTTTGGGACTTCATATCAGTTACTGTAACTTAATATATACTGACTTATTTTTTCAGTAAACAAGTTGGCTTATGTGATACATTTCTGGTAAATATGCCACAAATGTTAATGTTTTAGCAAGCACATCAAGCACACAGGGCATATTATGATAGTTATTATCATTGCATTTGTTGACATCGGAAGCAATCAACATAGAATTAAAAATAAACTGTCAAATGCATGGTAGTAAATAAAAACTGACATAAGCATTTTTGTCAAAGTTGTAAATGTTGCATACCTTAAGTTCCATCAGCTGCAATACTTCATTCTCCACAAATTTGACCTTCATTATTGGATCCTGAGAGGAAACGAGATTGATCTAAAATTGTACAAAGTTCAGTTGGACAAGTAACAAAATGTAATCATGTACTATATCGTAATGCCAATATTAAATAGACGTTCCCATGTATACTGAGTTATCTAATTTGATTTATTTTATTTAGCTTTTATGATAGAGTTTAAGAATTCAGTTTTAAGACGTTTGACAACTTTTTAAACAAAGTATTAAGAATTCGGTTTTTAAGATATCCACAGGTGGAATTTTCTTTTACTGACTTCAGCAGTTATATGGAAAGGCTATGGCGCGTTCATATACCACGACACATTCTTTTAAAAGTTCGTAATTTGTGGAATATTTCACATATAAAAAAAAACTTAATGGCACCTCGTTATAACAATATATTTGTAACAGTTACATCCTGATGCAGTCAGAAAACTCTCCTTGATGACATCCAGTGGAGGAATTGCGGTTTGCTTTACACAAACGGTGCAAATTTACAGGCAACTTGGCGAGGTTTACAGGCAACTCGGGTTTACAGTTGCCGGGTGTCTTCTCTGGTGATGCTCTGCCAGGCCTGTATTGCAGCCATCTTTAGCTTAGGCTGGTCCCCTTCAGTTTTCTCTTCAGCATATAAAAGGCATGTTCAATTGGGTTCAGATTGACTTGGCCACTCAAGAATTGACCATTTTTTAGCTTTGATTGAAAAACTCCTTTGATGCGTCAGCACAGGGTTCGGCAACCTTGTTCAGCATAGGGGCCGGGACGCATGTCTGTGAGCGGATGGCGGACCACATCCGTCACGTGTACACATGGATCCCGCCCCCATCCCACTCTGGATGGCAGGCATTAAATCACGTGTTCATAGAAGGTAGATAAAAATGCTGGAGAAACTCAGTGGGTGAGGCAGCCTCATGCAATCCTTACATGTCTCACCCGCTGAGTTTCTCCAGCATTTTTGGCTAACTTCAATTTTTCCAGCATCTGCAGTTCTTTCTTAAACGTATTCACAGAAGGTGCGTGGCCGTGCCAGCGGCTTTGTGGAGGATGCAGTACAACCAGAGCTCGGCCGCGCTCGGGGCAGGCACTCTGGGCGCTTGGTGGGCCGGATGATTACGGGGAAAAAAATCCGCCTGCGGGCCAGATGATTTTGGGTTACATGCCGCATTCGGCCCGGGGGCCGTAGGTTGCCGACCCCTGCTTTAGCAGTATGTTTGGGATCATTGTCTTGTTGTAGAATGAACTGCCGGCCAATGAGGTTTGAATCATTTGTTTGAACTTGAGCAGATAGGATGTGTCTATACACTTCAGAATTCATTATGCTACTACCATCAGCAGGAGTACAGAGGTAAATAAATAAATTATGGGTCTTTGTCCCAAACATTATGGAGGGCACTATATCACTACTTTGCAACCCGCCTGGGTAACAAATAACATCTACAACCGAGAGGGTTTTCAACAATTAGGCCATGGGCCAAGCCCTGAAATTCTTTCATTCTGTGATCCACCTCTGGAAAGTACTTTACTCTACTTTTAAAGTATATTGAACATGTTGCTGTTAAAGGACTAGAATGTTCCCATGTTCAAATATTGGGCATTAGTGAGAAATTAATGTAAAATGGGGCTAAATTTCTTCCCTGGGTTAAGCACTAGCAGAAGCCAACTCACACAGATGACTAACTAATCAAAAGCACTGTATAAAATGGGTCCCAGGAATTGGCCAATCAGCTTTACTGTGACAAGTGTGACAACATGCACTTAGTGGACTTTGTGCATTAAGATACTGACAGAATAGTTATTTTTCCTGAAGTTGGAAAAAAATAATTGTGAGTGTGCACCAGTGGAAATATCTAAGGTCCATAGAAGGGGAAATTGCCAAGAATGCCTTTGAAAAATTCCATTTGAGTTTGGTTTTGGCACAAGAAATCCTTGATGTACCTCCAACACCAGTGCAGTGGGTTATCACCGTGCATGCTACATGCGTTTCACGGACAAATCGAAGATTGAGAGAGCCCAGAAGAGGCAGGAAGGGAAAATCAGGCAAATGCGAGTAAGTAGATTTACAGAGAATATATTTTCCTTGAGTATTTACATCCTCTTCTGTAAACAGAGTAGCCTGAAACAGTTTTTTAGGTGCATGTCCCACACACCTGCAGGTTCTTAAGTACAGCCCCACATACTGAAATTTGTTGGCCCAATAAATGTCACTTGAACTTGAACAATTAGCAGCATAACACAATTCAAGTGCTATTAAACCTAACTTTTAGCGTCTCTTACTTGGGGCCTTATGCTTCACACTCCTGCAACATTAAAAAAAAATCATAATGCAGGGCTTAAGTAAAAATAGTAAGACCTCTCTGTCATGATGTTGCCGTAATCATTTGTGTCTTTTTTTTCTAATCAAATTGGTCTAGACTTTCATTTATGTTCTATAGAATAGGTCTTATTTTTAGAGGTCTATATCTAGGTTATTGGATGGAATTTCTTGCTTCGTATCATCGTCACAAAGTGTGGAATGCGCTACTGGTACATGTTATCATCTTGGCATTATTGTGGAAGTTGACCCAATGATAGCAGCAATAATATATTTTCTTTTGTAGCACTGAATGGTTGGCAACCTGGGTAGAGACAGTATAATTTTTAAATTAAACTCATGATTGGTACTAACTACTGAATGGCCTCCATCTGCAAAATGTAACAAACTTAAATATTGTTTTATGTGCCTATAAATGGCTTTATTCTTTATTAATGGCTTTAGAACTTGGGCGTTGATTACATTCTGTAACATTGCACTTATGATACTCTCTCATTTTGTTTTGTTCAATTATTGACAAGTAAAAGTATTCTTAATATACACACAAAAAATAGGTAGGTACGATCAGAGACAACCCAGTCATTTTGTATCGAACATCAATGAAATATCAAACAATGAAGAGACAATAGAAGTGACTAGTAATTGCACTGTCACAAATTGGAGATACATTTTGATACGTCTATCCCTATTCTTGAATTTCTTTGCAAATATTGATATAGTAGTGAAGACATAAACAAGACTGATCACAACAATGACAATATTGTGAAAGTTGTCCACTCATCCAAGCCTAACGAAATGTAATCAGAATGTTGTTTTCCTGTTATATTCTTTGATATTGCAGAAACAAAAATTACTTGGGGTTTTTAAATTTATTTGACCAATTAAAGCTGAAATACTTTTTTTCAAATTAGATAATTATTAAACTTCATGTCACAACAGAGTCTTTAATCACTTCTCTTAAGTTATCTTTGTACAATCTTAGTATTTTGTTTCTGTTACTTTGTATATTTCATTCCAGCTGCGACCACCAGGGAAAGAAGGGAAAGAAGAGCCTCCCTTCAAGGTCAGGGTTCAATGTGAAAAGGGATCTGATCCTCCTGTAGCATCTTCTCACCGCAGATCTGCCCACCTTCTGCCTCCTCAGTGCATCATATGCAGAAAGGACAAGACCATCACTGAGCGGTGCACAAGAAAAAGGAAAAGGGAGAAACTGATACAATGTGAAACTTTAACCGCTGGTAAACTTCTCCTTGCTGCAGAAATGCGCAAAGATGAGGGAATTCTCCTGCACATTCGGGGGCAGGATCTTGTTGCACTAGAAGTAAGATATCACTTAAGTTGTTACCAAAGCTACACAAAGTTTCTTACTAGGCTGAAAAAGAGTGTCCAGAGAAAGACATGTATCAGGAAGGGTATACTCGATTTTGTGAGTCAGTTGTAAAGAGTAGAATAATTCGAAATTGAGAAGTGTTGAGGTTAAAGAAAGTACTAACCTTGTTTCATAAGTGTGTTCAGGATGTAGAGGGAGTAAGCATTCCAGGGTACAAATCATGGAATATGAAAAAGAGGCTGCAAAACACATATCCATTTTTGAGAGTGATTTGGTGTTTGTAGAAGATTTGAGTGCTGCCGAGGTTGTAGAAGATGTTGCTGCCCCTATGTCATCGGACACACCTACAGATGGAGCCAACACTGATACCCAGGGCCGGCCTTAGGAGGTATGGGGCCCAATTGGGAACAATTTTGGTGAGCCCCAAGTTCCCAGCCAAGGTCTGTAGAATCATAGAAATATAAATAAAGTCTATTATAGACTTTATATCTCTATGGTACAATGGAAAGTAATCAAAATGTGTGCTTAAAAAGTGCATGCAAGTTAATGGACCAAACAGGTCTAAGCTACATTTTAATATAAGATTGCATACCTGTAAAGCCCCTGTCCCACTTTCCCGAGTTACTCACAAATTCTCCTGAGTTTTCCCCTTGATTCAAACTCGGAGAATGTCCATAGCGAATCTGAAACAAATAGCCCCGAGTACCTACGGCTGGCATCTCCGAGTTGGAATCAAGGAGAAAACGTGAGAGAATTTGTGAGTAACTCGGGAAAGTGGGACAGGCCCTTTAGCCTACAAGCAACAAACAAAATGTGTAGATCACCTCTGAAAAATACATAGTTACAATACCACTTGTTTTAGTGTGTGAAAAGAGAAAAAAAAAATAATTTAATTAACTGGATCCTGGAAAAGCATTAACCATTGGCGAAAATCCAGTCCAGGCATTACATTTTGGGCTTCAGCCCCATCCTAACCTTTGGGCTTTACCCCATCCTAACTTAGTTGTGTGTGTGTTAGTTGTGTGTGTGTTATGTGTGCGTGTGTGTGGGGGAGGGAGGGAGGGAAGTAGAGAAGGGAGGGAGGGAAGGAGAAAAGAGAAAAGGGAGGGAGGGGAGGGAAGGAGAGAAGGGAGGGAGAGGGCTGGCGGCGGGAGCGGATGCCGGGGTCCGGGCGGACGGGTGTGAGCTGAGGCCGAGGTTTGTAAACGTTGCTCCAACCCCCGGCCCTCCCTGTATTGTTCACCGCGTCTCCCTGGGGAGGGAGAGTGGTGGAGCCGGGGCTGTGTGCGGGAGAGCTGACCCGGGACCGGGTGGGAACGACCGACCTCCTCCTCTCCATTCACCCCTCACACCCCCCTTCCTCCCCCTCCACTCTCTCTCCACCCAGGGTAGATCTACCTGAGCCGAGAGTAAATTACTCTTGCGCGTGGCCCCCTTAGGCCTGGGGCCCAATTGGTGCAATTGGCTTAAGGTCGACCCTGGTGATACCGATGTACATCTAGCTGCAAGAGGTCCAGCTGAAATGCTTTCTTCACCATCTGATGATTACTGATCTTGGCTTATTTTTGAAAAGTGTTTATTTCAAGCTTTATGTATTGGTATTAGTTCCTTCTGTGACTTGATATTGAGACTGGTGTGTAAATGGTAGCAAAAGTTTTGCTGAGAAAATGTATGAGAAATATAGCATTTGGAATGTGTGAAGGGGGGGCAGTCATTTTGTTTTGTAAACACATATCTAGTAGAACAAATCTAGTACATTTTTAGGTAATTTAAACGTACAATTGGGGGATGGATGAGCATACGTGGGTTTGTGTGTTTGTGTGGGGGTCATTTTGTTTCATTTACACATATCTAACAAATGTTGCATAGTTTTAGGTAATTTAAATGTACATATGTCACCGTTAAGGAGAAATATGTCCTTAGCAATAAAATTTAACTTTTTCTTTGTTTATGGCCGTTAATCCTTAACGCCCAATTTCCGAACGTGGGAACATTGTATGTATGCTTGATATATCCCTTTTTGACATATCTAACACGTGTAGGTACTTTCCAGAGGTGTATCACGAAACTCAAAAACTAAGATGCAGAAACGAGGAACTGCAGATGCTTTGCACAAAAGTGCTGGAGTAACTCAGCGGATCAGGGAGAACATGGATAGGCGATGTTTCGTGTATGGGACCCTTCTTCGGACTTGAAAGAAATATTTCCTGCCATATAAAACCAGCCTGAAATGTGGCAAAATATTACCACTTGGACCTGATATTTTGAAATGTCCCCCCTGCTTCCCTACGTGGCCTTTACCCCCGAGACTTTATGGAGAGGGGGAAATGTTGAGGAGAGAGAGAGATCACTCCATTGTGTAGGAAACAACTGCAGATGCTGTTTTAAACACAAAATGCTGGAGTAACAGCGGGACAGGCAGCATCTTGTAGCTAAAGGGATCAGGGGGTATGGAGAGAAAGCAGGTACATGATACCGAGTTGGATGATCAGCCATGATCATATTGAATGGCGGTGCAGGCTAGAAGGGCCGAATGGCCTACTCCTGCACCTATTTTCTATGTTTCTATCTCTGGAGAGATAGCGACATGGGCGACATTTCGTGTCGAGACCCTTCTTCAGACTGAGTGATCTCGACCCGAAACGTCGCCCATTCCTTCTCCCCGGAGATGGTGCCTGTCCCGCTGAGTTACTCGTGCATTTTTGGGTCTTATCACTCCATTCACCCTTTGCCACAAATGACCCGGAGCAAGCGCCCCGGCACCGTTTGACGTCACGGCCGAAGAACGTCACCGGGCGCTCGCTGACCCGCCGCCTCGCGCCTCACAACAAACGGTAAGTTGTGGTTGTGGGGGCGAGATCTCCCGCGCGCCTGTTTCAAACCCAACGGCCGGGCACGAGCGCGGCTCCCCACTCACTCTCCCCGCCCACAGTCTCTCACTGCCCGCCCGGGTCTCTCTCCCCACTCGCGGTCTCTCACTGCTCGCCCGGGTCTCTCTCCCCGCCCGCGGTCTCTCTCACTGGCCGTCCAGGTCTCTCTCCCCACTCGCGGTCTCTCACTGCCCGTCCGGGTCTCTCTCCCCACTTGCGGTCTCTCACTGCCCGCCCGGGTCTCTCACTGCCCGTCCAGGTCTCTCTCCCCACTCGCGGTCTCATTGCCCGCCCGTCTCTCTAACTCCCTCTCACTCCCCGCCCGCGGTCTCTCACTGCCCGCCCGTCTCTCTAACTCCCTCTCCCTCCCCGCCCGCCCGCGGTCTCTCTATCTCCCTCCCCGTCCGCGGGAGGTAGAGGGTGAAGAGCGGGGTCCCTGCGTTCGACGACGCGCGACTGTCTGAGTTAATCCCGCACAGTGTGGCAGCTCTGCTCTAAGATCTTTGGCAGCGTCTGCCTCTCCCCTCACTTCAACCGTGAGTGAATGCGTGATGAACCTGCCCGCAGGCAGTGGCCGGAGACAACCTACTCCTCCGCTTCTATCCCGCCTCACTTCTTCATTTACCCCCCTCGCAATTGCATCTCAAAAAATAAGGCGAGGAGGTAAATAAACACAACTGAACTCTCCGGCTCCAGTGAAAACAGTTGTCTTTTAGCCAATGCCTACAGGTTTATTTTTCCTGCCGTTTTACTTCTAACGTTCAGGGTTGCAGCCTGTTAGCAGATAACGGAGCTGGAGACGGGTTAACTTTTGATGAGTGTTGTTCCACTCGGGGGTTCAGTCTACCTGTTTTGGCTTTGTTCTGCCCGAGTGTGATTAAGGCCTTTTTCTTCTCTTTCTTTCTTTCTCTCTCTCTATCTCCGACCCCCCCCCCCCCCCCCCCCCGAAAATCGAGTGAGCAGGCCAACGGTTTTCAGGCCGCTTTATTTATAATCTGTCATCTGCCGCCTTTCGAGAGCCGGCGGGGAGGTGGGTGGGGAAGGGGAGAGGGAGGGGGGGCGAGAGCGAGAAAGACATTACACACAACACAAAATGCGTAGAAACTAAAGAGGCGACGGGCAGCCTCAACCGAACTTGCTGCCGGCACAAGTCAGGCTGGGTGCAAGGCGCCGATTGACGCGGCCGCCGGCAAATCAGTCGCGCCATCCCGCTGATGCACATGGGGACTGTCCAATGGGAGCACGCCGTCGGTTGCGGAGGGAGGAGCAGGTCCCGCCGAGGGACGGATGATTGACGTGCGTCTGGGCCAGTCCGCTGGCCGGATCGGGCGAGTGGTGGGTGGGCGGGACAATGACGAGCCGGCGCCTCCCCCTGGCCGCACATGATTGATTCAACATTAATGCTGATGGACGGCGGCTTCAGGCAATCGAGGCGTGGGCTCTTACATAATGGCAACTTGGATGGGTTTGAAGCCAATCAATCCAGTCTACTGTGCTATTAGTAACGAGACCGTGGGTGCGATGTTGCACCAATCCGTGTAGTGTCGGGGCGGGATGTCTGGTGATCATGTTAGGTTGTCTTTTGTGTATACAGAAGATGGATACAGTATTCAAAGTGTCCACTTTGGAAATGTGTTTTATTTCGGGAAATATATCCCAGTGTTTGGCCAAGTAAGGTACGTGACTTTTTGAAAATGCCAGTAGTAACTGCAAATAATTTAGACACTTGTGTTTTGTTCGCTTTGATGATCATGAGCAAGTGAAATTTTGGATTAATTTGCGACTTCAGATGGTCGCTTCAGTGAATTATGGGTTTGTGAAGGCTGTATTAATCCGGTATCTGTGTCGAGTGTCCTCTTTCCCTATATCCCCCCCTCGCGGCCCCTATAACGTCCGGGGGGGAGACGGGGACAAGGTGATTTAGATTTGAGAAGGTATTGGGGTGCAGGACTGATCATTAAACAATGTCAGGTCTAAGTGGTAATTTTAAATTCCTTTGTTCGTTTGACA
Source organism: Amblyraja radiata (assembly GCF_010909765.2). NCBI lineage: Eukaryota > Metazoa > Chordata > Chondrichthyes > Rajiformes > Rajidae > Amblyraja > Amblyraja radiata. Next base: position 37,056,417 of record NC_045969.1, on the reverse strand, counting down.
TTCGCAGTATCAAGTTTTTATTTTTTAAAAGCAAATCGTTGTCTTTGGTTTACGGAGAATATGTCTTTGAGAGAAAATGCCAATAGTTCAGTAAAAAGTCTGGAAGTGCATTACCAGGCCCCAGCTGCTGGAGACAGTTTTTGTTCATATTCTTTTCGGTTGTCGTTCCTGAATTAATTTAATGAGAGGAAGGGGTGGCCAGTGTGCTAAAGGAGTTGTGAGGGGCGGGGGTGGTGTTGGTGCTCGTGCTGGAAGGCAGGTTTTGTTTTTGTTTGTTAATTACTTCTGGTCAATTCTAACTCTTTGATCTGATTTATTTTGGGGCTTTTTGCTCTGTATTGTGCAACTATCCCTTTTTTTCTCTAAATTATTTTCAAGTTCGCATGAAGCAAATAGTCTTTCCATTTGTTATCACAGTCAGTTTATAAACTTGAAGGAAGCTGTCGCATTGGCTGATAACATTCTTAAAATTACTTGATATAAAATGATAAACCTTTACAGTAGTTATATGTCTTATTCGTAAACCATCATTAGATGTTGATGGAAAACAAATACTTAAAAATAACCCAGTGAAAACTTGTGAATGATTTCAATGCATCCTTTTAGTGTTTTCCCATTTTTATATATGTTTTATAATTTGTACCTAGGTTACATTTGTAAAGAAATTAAAGTGATTAAAATGGCACCATATTTCATCATCTGTTTTGCAGAAATATTTTTAGGTATCGCCATGGAACAATGTGTGTGAGGGCTCATTATTCTGAATGTTCTGGAAGAATTCAAGGTTACTTGTTATTTTGTTCTCTGTCTATGGTGCATATTTTAATCAACAAAAGGAGTTGTTAACTACAAACATCTCGATATTATCTAACTATTTTATGGACTTTTTCCAGTTTGTCAGTTATTCCAGTTTGTCAGCATAGCTACCGTTGAGTATGGCCATATGAATAAAGTTGTTTTCGGTGGTTTACTTTTCGAACAATATTGGAATTTATTAAGGCACTTTAAATCGTTTTATGGTGGCATGGCTAATAAGGTGAATATTGAAATTTGTTATGTAATGGTATTGGAAACATAAAACAATATTTAAAGAAAGTATGATCGCATTTTAAAATCGAATGTTAGAATATTTCTTGATTAGAGGTCTGCTGTAAAGGAATACCCTTTAAATGTGTTTTATTTAGTCTACTATTAAATAAATAACTGAATGGTGAGAAAAAGACGGAGTAACAAATCTAATGTTAAAATATGCCATCCACAAGTTAACCGTTACTTCATCATTTGATTTCTCAGAGCTCTAGCTCGACAAGTTTTAATACATTTATATCCTTTTTGTACCATGGTTCTCGAGTAATGAAGCCTTGGATTATATTAGAAAACAACTGCTAGACTAATGCCTCCCATACAACCTTTCTGTGAGCAAACACCTGTTTCCAGGTTAAGTTGATTTTTTTCCCTCTGTCTTGCATTGCAATATAACACTAATATACATTCTGGTGATATTGCTGTCTTTGGGAGCAGATCCATTTTGTGTGCATGGAAATAACAGTTCAGCATGATTGTTTGTATAATTGCTCACTTAATGATCTAAAAGTTTCTGTTTAAAGATGGATGACATACCAATCCATCTATTTTACTAAAATCACAATTAAAAAAAAAAAAAAATGGAAGAGCTGGATAAAGTTTATTTGAATTTTGGTGTTCGCCTGTGAGTTAATTTCATTTGACTGTTGTAAATCTTTAACAGATCTATAATTTGGTTAAAAAAATCTTAGTTGCCTTCTTCAAATGCAAATTTAATTAAAAAAACTTACCAAGTTTTTTCCCCACAAAGGAACACATTTTCCCATTGTAGGAAATAATACATTATTAAATACTACATACAAATAATACACTATTTTTACACAATCAAGTTTCCCAACCTAAATTTCTGCCTATTCACTATTTATTACTTAACATTTGAAAAGCTCCCTTGTGTTGACCTAAAGTTTGACTTGCACCTAGCAAGTAATGACTTTTGGAATTTATAAATCTACTTGACCATTGTTTGTAAACTACTGAGTTTAACATGTTTGTTCTTGCATGCTTTGATCTATTAATGTAGATTATCAATATTGGAAGTTATTTTAACTAATAATTTGGATACACTGAGCTGAGTTTCATGTGCTTAAGATTGCTATTAAATCACTTGCTGCTCATAATATTTACAGATGCTTGTCCTTTGGAAATAATATTTATGATTAGGTGGTAATTGCTATTGTTTAATACTTTTAGATTTGGGGAAATATTCTATTACAATTTTCTTTACATTTATTATCTAGATAGCTATTTACTAAAAACTGGGGATGTTTTGAACTTTTCATAAGTTTAACAATTAAAACGAAGTTTCGTCACCAATGCATGGGTATCTAATTAGCATATAATTTGAACCATCTCGCGTTGTGTTGAAAACATTCGTTTTGAAACTGGTTTTCAAATATTTTTCTTTGTACATGTGTTTTTAGAAAGTAGAATAACATGTGTAGGAAAGAACTGCAAATGCTGGTTTAAGTCAAAGGTAGACACAGAATGCTGGAGTAACTCAGCGGGATAGTCAGCATCTCTGGAAAGAAGGGATGGGCGACGTTTCGGGTAGAGATCACTCCGTCTGAAGAAGGGTCTCGACCCAAAATGTCACCCATTCCTTCTCTCTGGAGATGCTGTCTATGTCGCTGAGTTTTGTGCCTACCTTTGGCTTTAGAAAGTAGTGGACGAGTGAGATGAGGCAGATATATATTTTGTTTCAGGGAATCGGTTTCTTTAAAAGTCTATGCATTTCTGAAAGCCTCAAAGCAAGTTTGTAATCATAACTTGCAGTTGCATAGATTGCAATATTTGGGTAATGGCAACATCTGTGCTTCAACTTTTTGTTTTCTGTTACTTCAAAAATAAAATATTAATTAAGGTGATCTTTTAAACCACATGTTTGCCAGATAGTTGGATTTTCCCTTTTTCATAGTATGTTTTATGACGGAGAGTATTTCCTATGGTAAATATTTTTTAACAATGTTCCTAAATTGTTATAATGATGCTGGAATATATCCTGCAGAATATTTGATAGCTGATTTCCACATGCGAAGGCAGCGGTGCAGATGGTAGTCTATATTTTAAACTTGGTTTTCAAGGTCAGATTTTATCTCATAAAAAATTATTGTCCAAATGGTAATCAGTTGGCCATCATATAACCAAATTCTGGTTGTTGAAAATATATTTGTATTTAAATTGCACTTTATTAACATTTTGATCATAACATTTTATTGGTTTCACATTTTTTCCGACCAACTTTCATTGAAAGATGAGTTGTTCTCTATTATAAGTATAAAGTACAAATAGTAAATATTGAATTTACACATGGATTCTTGCTCTTGGAATGTCCCAAGACTGGTCCTGAAATACCTTTGAAATATTTTCTGTCACAATGTGGGTAAAATACTAGTTTATGATCAAGGTCCAACGTACAGGAAATAATTAAATGTCCAATTAAAATATTTTAATGATACATAGGTTAAGTATGTTTGACAGAACATTGGAAGAAAGCCTTTGCTCTTGAAGTAACCCCATATAATTTTTGTTTGTGTTCAACTGAGGGAAACAATGGGTTATTGGTGTGGGCATCTTTAACAGTGTAGGATATGCCAGTCTAGAGTCTGCTGTATGACTTAACTTTGGAATTTGAATATCGAGTTTAAATATACTGTCACAGAGCCAACTCTGACATTTGGTGTTGCACATCTGATTTGGTATTTGAGAACAATGATTTACCGTTGATTTAAAATAAAGAATGCATTAGTGTTCATTTTTCTGTTTAATGGATTTCATGAAAACCTAGAATTGACGTCGACTAAGACGGAATTTTACAGTTGTAAATAAAGCCATATTTTATTAATTTCAAAAGCAGTATCACTGGCTTTACCATCATTGTGATAGGACAAGAAATCTGTACCTTGCCATTTAAGATGTTGCTGGTTTGGAATATTGAAGTGGATGGAGGGGTTTGGAACAAGAATTTCCAACGGGAATGCAATTGTAGTATATCTTTTTTCTTTTGCATGGGTGGTAAACTTTTAAAATAAATCTAAAGTAATATCTATATCAGAACATGATTTCTTGCTTTGTTTACAGGTACAATATATCCAATTGCAAACATTTTTCCCATCCATGAATATTCAAATTTTACCATCTCTGATAATTAACAGCCCTCATTTTTGGTGCATTTCCAAACTATTCCCATTTTTATTTCTGATCCCTAGGTTTTCTAATAGACATATGATGCTTATATAGTGTGTGTGTGCTTCAGCTTAAGCCAGGAGAAGATGTGAATTACGTGTAAACTATCATCCATTGTACATTGCATTTAAGAAGCTAACTTGGTAGACTCCATTTGAGTTTAATTACAGTTGTTATGAAATCCATTTGGTCTTGTCCCAGAAGAACATTTTTCTTTACTCAGCATTTTCATATGTTAAAGTTGAACAGGCAGATTTACTATTCTGATGAAAATGTAAGGTTATCAGTATTGTTTTTAAGGCTGTGGAATATTTTGATGTACCTCCAAATTTCTTCAGGTTTGGTAAGTAAACAGAAAATAGAAAATGTTGTTTGGTTATTGATAGTTGCAAAGCACTGAGATTATTTTAGGGAATAGAGAGCAGAGGCCCAATGTTGTCAGCAAATATCCTATCAGAAAATCAGAATCTTTAGAAGGAAGGGAATACTTTCCTGGAGTTCTGCCCAAAGTTCTGGATACATCATAAACACAGCCAATTCTTTTCAACTGGTAGCCCAATTTTAATTAATAGATAATCTCCCTTAGTTCAGCTATGTGAATCCAATTCATATAATTTAAGACCTGCAAAGGCACCAAAATAAGCAGTAAGCATGCACTATCATTCTGTCAGTAGAAATTTGTTGTGAGTTTAAAAAGAGAATTTCCTCTGGTTTAATTGTAGGAAAATGTTGCATTGGGGGAAAGAATTCCATGCAACAAACATTTGTAACCAGGGATTATGTGGAATCATGGGCCAGACTTTCCATTTATATTATCCTTGCTTGTGGATTATTTGCCACATTTTTACTCTGTTCTATGCTGTGTAAGTTCCTAAAATTTTCTGTAGGCAAGGATGATGATATAATTGGAATAACGATGTTCTGCATGACTACTTTCAGCACTCCTTGTGGTTTCTGATAGACTTCTTGTGCCTGCAATATTATTACAGTTATGTATATATTACATATAGTTTGATATTATTAACTGTGACTTTTTTTAGGTTTATTGCCATTTTAATTAATTTACTACCAGGTTTTACCACTGGAGGCCCTCAGTATTCTTTGTGTAAATATTGACAGTTGCAGTGCTGGGCCATTGGCTCTTTATCTTAAGTTTGTTCTTCTGACAGACCTAAACATCAACAATTTTAGCAAACTTAAGAGCTAAAAGCCCTGTGCCTTAATATTCTGATTTTTTTTTTTGGTTTCAGTCTGGGATGGCCATGTTTTTAATATAGGCTGCACTTGCCACAGAAAATATCTCAAACTCACATGTTGATTCAAACCGAATTGAGTATGAAATCCATATAGTACACTTGTTAGACTGTTTACTATTTGTTATGAATTATATTTTAAGCATGATTAGATCTTGTTCTAAGATTACAATAAACATTTAAACTGTATTCTTATTATAGATGTTCAACTTTAGAAAAAAAAAGTGTACGCACACACATTTATATATTTTACAGCGCATTTCTGCTGGAAAATTATATGCTGGATACATTGTCATCAACATCGTGGTGATTCTTGTTATAAACTATGATTCAAAGATTGTTTCATACTCATTGTTAGCAGTGAACATGAAGAATATTTGTAGTTCAGTTGAAAAACCTGTCCTGGGTTCACCTGTTCAGATGAAAAACCTGGGGGGGAGCAAGGAAGGAAGATTGTTCATTCAATTACTGGTGTTTACAAACTTGTTATTATCAAACCATTGCTCTTAGCATGCCAGAAGCTTCCTGAAAGTAGACACAAAATGCTGGAGTAACTCAGGCAGCATCTCTGGAGAGAAGGAATGGGTGACGTTTCGGGGTTGAGACCCTTCAGAAGAAGCTTCCTGATATGGCTAGCTCACTGAGAAGATATCTTTATCATGGTACAATTTGCTGAAATAAATCATTGAGCAACAAGTGATGAGAATATGCCTTAAAATAATGTTGTTTGTAATTCCCTTCTGCATTATTTTCTATTAGATTTTAAAATTTAACTTTGTACCAATATACTGCATTCCACCAATCACTACTTTCCACAAGTTTAGGATTACATTTTGATTAAAGATAGTTCCTGGGCAGTTCATTTTCAGTCTGAAGATTAATGCTATGCAGAAGACGTACGCTCCTTTTAAGATCAACTAGATCTATTGGTGCAGGGTGAGTCTTTGGGACCAGCAGTCTGAGAAAAAGGAGAACTCTGTTAGTTGTGCAGTCTGAAGGTTAATAATTGAATTCAAAATATAAACAATGTATCAAAATATGTGGCTGTGGGGCATATCATGTAAATATGTAATTGAATCCTCTGATATTGATCATGGTTGAGTTAGGCAAACTATATAGACAATATACAATAGGTGCAGGAGTAGGCCATTCGGCCCTTCGAGCCAGCACCGCCATTCACTGTGATCAAGGCTGATCATCCACATTCCTGCCTTCTCACCATCCCCTGACTCCACTATCTTTAAGAGTTCTATCTAACTATCTCTTGAAAGCATCCAGAGAATTGGCCTCCACTGCCTTCTGAGGCGGAGAATTCCACAGATTCACAACTCTCTGGGTGAAATTGTTTCCTGATCTACGTTCTAAATGGCCTATCCCTTATTCTTAAACTGGCCCCTGGTTCTGGACTCCCCCAACATCGGGAACACGTTTCCTGCCTCTAGCGTGTCTAACCCTTACCAATCTTATATGTTTCAACGAGACCCCTCTCATCCTTCTAAATTCCAGAGTATACAAGCCCAGCCGCTCCATTCTCTCAGCATATGACAGTCCTGCCATCCCGGGAATTAACCTTTGCTGCCCTCCCTTAATAGCAAGAATGTCCTTCTTCAAATTAGGGGACCAAAACTGCACAATACTCCAGGTGTGGTCTCACTAGGGTGCTGTACAACTGCAGAAGGACCTCTTTGCTCCTATATTCGATTCCTTTTGTTATAAAGGCCAACATGCCATTCGCTTTCTTCACTGCCTGCTGTACCTGCATGCTTACTTTCATAGACTGATGTACAAGGACCCTCAGATCCCGTTGTACTTCCCCTTTTCCCAACTTGACGCCATTTAGATAGTAATCTGCCTTCCTGTTTTTGCTACCAAAGTGGATAACCTCACATCTATCCGCATTAAACTTCATCTGCCATGCATTTGCCCACTCCCCCAATCTGTCCAAGTCACCCTGCATGCTCATAGCATCCTCCTCACAGTTCACACTGCCACCCAGCTTTGTGTCATCTGCCTTTAATAAAGGCCTTTATTAAAATCTGACAATGTGCACTTTAACCACATGTGATTTTTTTCTATTACAAATCTCAAATTGTGGAGTACAGAGGCAAATAAATAAATGATGGGTCTTTGTCCCAAACATTATGGAGGGCATTGTAGGTCAGGCACAGCCATTCAGGACTAGCTCAGTTCGGCAACTTCGTTGGTGTGGATGAGTTCATCTGAAGGGCTGCATCTATGCTGTATAGCTTTCAGATGGGGTGACATTTTGTTGAAAGGATAATGGATTGATTCACCGACATAAGAATGAGGCCAGAAAACAAGCTTAAAGTAAAAATACACAATCTAGCATTGACGGTGGAGAAAGGCTATGTCATTCAAATTGTGAAGTGCAAGACTTCAATTCACAACCTGTAATTGTAAAAGACATTATATAAATTAGTTTCATTTCCTACATTTAATTTAGTTCTCGATTGAAAAGGGGAAGTACAAAGAGATCTGGGGGTCCTTGTTCATCAGTCACTGAAAGTAAGCATGCAGGTACAGCAGGCAGTGAAGAAAGCGAATGGCATGTTTGGGCTTCATAACAAGAGGAGCTGAGTATAGGAGCAAAGAGATCCTTCTGCAGTTGTACAGGGCCCTACAGATACCACACCTGGAGTATTGTGTGCAGTTTTGGTCTCCAAATTTGAGGAAGGACATTCTTGCTATTGAGGGAGTGCAGCTTAGGTTCACAAGGTTAATTCCCAGGATAACGGGACTGTCATGTGTTGATAGAATGGAGCGGCTGGCTGGGCTTGTATACTCTGGAATTTAGAAGGATGAGAGGGGTCTCATTGAAACATATAAGATTGGTAAGGGTTAGACACGCTAGAGGCAGGAAACGTGTTCCCGATGTTGGGGGAGTCCAGAACCAGGGGCCACAGTTTAAGAATAAGGAGTAAGCCATTTAGAACGGAGGCGAGGAAACACATTTTCTCACAGAGAGTGGTGAGTCTGTGGAATTCTCTGCCTCAGAGGGTGGTGGAGGCAGGTTCTCTGGATGCTTTCAAGAGAGAGCTAGATAGGGAACTTAAAAATAGTGGAGTCAGGGGATATGGAGAGAAGGCATCAACACAGACAAGACAAAATAAATAATAATAATGGACTTCAGAAAAAATCCACCCCCCCTGCAGCCCCTCATCATCAAGGGGACTGTGGTGGAGAGGGCTGACAGTTACAGATACCTGGGACTACAAATAACATCAGATCTGAACTGGACTTTGAACACTGCAGCCACAGTGAAAAAAGCCCAGCAGAGACTGTACTTCATCAGGCTGCTCAGAAAAGCTGGTCTGCACTGTCGCCCTCTCACCCAGGTCTACAAAGGACTGGTAGAGAGCATCCTCACCACAGGCATCACGGTGTGGTATGGAAACACCACACAGATAGAGAGGAAGGCTCTGCAAAGAGTCATAAAGACTGCTGAGAGGATCATCAGAACTGAACTCCCCTCCATGGACACAATCTACACACAGCGCTGTCAAAAAAGAGCAGGGAGAATCATTAGAGACATACTACATCCAGCTCACTCCCTGCTCAAACACAAAAACTGCACATACAACCTCAGGCACAGACGAGCGGACAGTATCGCCACAAAAAGAACACGCTTTTTTAAGAGCTTCTTCCCTGCAACAGTGAGACTCTTGGCCAAAACACAACAAAATGAACTGATGTCCTGATATAGTGTTTGTGCAAGCTACAATGCTCTATGTGTCTTCTGTGTGTCTTTTTAAATTTTTTTAAATTTTTAAATTTTAAATTTTAATTTTTTTACGTAACTTGACTCTCTGAATAGCCGCACAAGAGTTCCTATGTGTGTAAGCACAAATGGCAAATAAAGTTTTTGACCTTTGACCTTTGAGAAGGCAGGAACGGGGTACTGATTGGGGATGATCAGCCATAATCACATTGAATGGCGTTGCTGGCTCGAAGGGCCAAATGGCCTACGCCTGCGTCTATTGCCTATTTATTACACATTTTGGTTTCACCATGTAGAAATTACAGCAGAAATTACAGCAGTAAATACATGGTCCCCCCATTTCAGGGCACCATAATGTTTGGGACACAGCAATGTAATGTAAATGAAAGTAGTCGGGTTTAGTATTTTGTTGCATATCCTTTGCATGCAATGATTGCTTGAAGTCTGCGATTCATGGACATCACCAGTTGCTGGATGTCTTCTCTGGTGATGCTCTGCCAGGCCTGTATTGCAGCCATCTTTAGCTTGTGCTTGGTTTGGGGGCTAGTCCCCTTCAGTTTTCTCTTCAGCATATAAAAGGCATGTCCAATTGGGTTCAGATCGGATGATTGACTTGGCCATTCAAGAATTGGCCATTTTTTTTAGCTTTGGAAAAACTCCTTTGCTGGTGTAGCAGTAAGTTTGGGATCATTGCCTTGCTGTAGAATGAACCGCCGGCCAATGAGTTTTGAGGCATTTGTTTGAACTAACTTCATCAGTTTGAAGAAGGGTCTCGACCCGAAACGTCTCCTATTCCTTCGCACCATAGATGCTGCCTCATCCGCTGAGTTTCTCCAGCAGAAATTTTCTTGTCTACCTTTGTTTGAACGAGTAGATAGGTTGTGTCTATACACTTCAGAATTCATTATGCTACTACCATCAGCAGTTGTATCGTCAATGAAGATAAGTGAGTCGGTATCTTCAGCAGCCATACATGCCCAGGCCATAACACCCCCACCACTGTGTTTCACAGATGAGGTGGTATGCTTTGGATCTTGGGCAGTTCCTTCTCTCCTATGTTGCTCTTGCCATCACTCTGATATAAGTTAATCTTTGTCTCATCTGTCCATAAGAACTGTGGTTGCTCTTTTAAGTACTTCTTGGCAAACTAACCTTGCCATCCTATTTTTCCAGCTAGCAAGTGGTTTGCATCTTGCAGTGTAGCCTCTGAATTGGGGTGGGAGATTGCAACCTTCACATGGTCCGCCCTATTTCGACAAATGCAATCAACCTGATGTGCACAATCAAATAGAGCAAGTTGTCCTACAACTTTAGGCTGTGCACGCCATACGCAAGAAGAAGTAGCCTTTGTGTTTCTGTTCATGTAGCCTTCTGCGGACAGTGGTCATTGACAAATCCACACCTGACGCCTGAAGAGTGTTTCTGATCTGTCGGACAGGTGTTTGGGGATTTTTCTTTATTATAAAGAGAATTCTTCTGTCATCAGCTGTGGAGGTCTTCCTTGGCCTGCCAGTCACTTTGCGATTAATAAGCTCACCAGTGCTCTCTCTTCTTAATGATGTACCAAACAGTTGACTTTGGTAAGCCTAAGGTTTGGCTGATGTCTCTTAACAGTTTTATTCTTGTTTCTCACTCATAATGGCTTATTTGACTTTCATTGGCGCAACTTTGGTCCTCGTGTTGATAAACAGCAATAAAAGTTTATAAAGATGATGGAAAGGCTGGAGGAAAGACTAGGTGCTGAGAGCCCTCTTGTACCTGCATTAAGGAGGCATTTAAACACACCTGAGCAATGACAAACACCTGTGAAGCCATGTGTCCCAAACATCATGGTGCCCTGAAATGGGGGGACTATGTATAAACACAGCTGCATTTTTTTTTTTGTGTTTTTATTTTTGTTTTTTTTGTTTTTGTTTATTTTATTAGAAGTTAATACAGTACAAAACAATACAGTGGCACCAACTATGTCATACTGTAATCCATTCTATGTGCAACCTCTAGTTTTATGTTATGAGAAGGAAGTAAGCAAGACAAGAAAAAGAAAACAATAGAAAGGGGAAAAAGTGGAAAAAATAGATGGTAGAGAGTAGAAAAACGTGAAGTGTGTATATAAAAATAAAAAATAAAATTTTAAAAATGAAAAAAGAAAAAGTGGAAAGTAGAAATAGAAGAGAAGGCCCCTTAAAAGAGAATTTTTCAAATCTATATTCGGAGATGTAAATCTATCCACGTCATGAACTGAAATCAGCAATCCTTATGGTACCGCTGCATCACATGATTCCAAAAAGTCGATGAAAGGAGACCAACTCCTTAAGAATTGGTCATATTTATCTATTAGTCGGAGTCTCATTTCTTCAAGGCGTGCTATGTCCATCATATTCCTAATCCACATTTTAACAGTTGGCATGGTTGTATTTTTCCAAAATTTAAGTATCAATTTCTTTCCAATTATTAACCCATAATTTAAAAAAACATTTTGGTCTTTATTTAAATTGGTATCTTCTCCTATTATTCCAAATATAATCCATTCCATTTTGGGTTCTATTCTTGACTTGAAGAGCTTTGTAAATATATCACTCCAAAATTTATTCAACTTTGTACATCCTACAAATGAATGTGTTATATTAGCGTTTTGAAACAAACATTTATCGCATCTGGGAGAGACGTTTGGATAAAATTTATTCAACCTCGTTTTTGAATAATATAGTCTATGTAATAATTTGAATTGAATTAAATTATGTCTTGCATTAATAGAACAGTTACGTGTATTCATCAAATACTTTTCCCATCTATCCTTCGAGATCTTTATCATTAGCTCATGTTCCCAATCTTCCCTTAGTGCTTCTGTTGAGGGTGATTCTCTATATAATATATTATTATAAAAGTATGATATTAATTTTTGTGAATCAACCTTAATATTCATTGCTTCTTCTAAAGGGTCTAAAAATATAGTTTGAAATCTATGTGTATATTTCTTCATAAAGCCACATACCTGTATATATTTAAAATATTGATTATCCTTCAATTTAAATTTAAATTTTAATTGTTGAAATGATAACAGTTTGCCCAATTCATACATATCCCCTACTTTCCTAATCCCCAGTCTATCCCATTGTTGATATGTGTTGTCGATGAGAGAAGGTTTGAATGCGGGGTTGTTCAATAGTGGGGTTAGTACTGATAAATTATTTAATTTCAAGGATACTTTTATTTGTTTCCAAATTCTTATTATATTGTGAATAATTGGGTTCTTCTTATATATTATACTATTCAATTTTATCGGTGAGAGCAGGATCGTTCCTATATCGTGCGGATAGCACTCCTCTTTCTCCATTCTTATCCACTCCAACTGCTGAGTGGAACTATCCAGCCAGTACATTATGTTCTTAATATGCACTGCCCAGTAGTAATACATAAAGTTAGGTAATGATAAACCCCCAACTTCTTTAAATTTGCACAAATGCTTTCGTTGAATTCTATGTGTTCTGTAATCCCATATAAAATTAGTGATAGTGGAATCTAGTTTTTTGAAAAAATATTTTGGAATATATATTGGGATTGCTTGAAACAAATATATTAATTGTGGTAAGAAAGTCATTTTTATAGCGTTAATTCTACCTATCAATGAGAGCGGAAGCGTTTTCCAAAATTTAATCATATCATTCAGTTTATTTAATAGTGGTATAAAATTGGCACTAAATAATGATTTGTGTTTTCTCGTAATTTGAATACCCAGATACTTGAATTTTTCTGTTGCAATTTTGAAGGGGAATTTTAGTAAGTGTCTCGAATCCTGTGGTTTTAAAGACATAATTTCGCTTTTATTCCAATTTATTCTATATCCTGAAAAAGAGCCGAATTCCTCAATTAGTGTTAATAAGGTGGGTATACTCGTTTGTGTATTAGTAATATATAAAAGGATATCATCAGCATATAGTGAAATTTTATTATTTGAGTCCTTAGTGTTATATCCGTGAATATTCGGGTGATTTCTAATCTTTTCGGCCAACGGTTCTATCATAAGGGCAAATAGCAATGGTGATAAGGCACACCCTTGCCTATTACCCCTTGATAAGTAAAATTTTGGAGATAGCGTATTGTTAGTTAGTATTCTTGCCGTAGGTCTATCGTAAAGTAGTTTAACCCATCTAATAAAATTCTCTCCCATATTAAATTTTTGGAGTACCTTGTATAAATACTGCCATTCTACTTGATCAAATGCCTTCTCTGCATCCAGCGTAACAACTGAAATATCTTCATTGTCCTCATTATGAGAGTACATTATATTGAAAAGCCTTCTCAAATTATTAAATGATTGTCTTTTGGGTATAAATCCCGTTTGATCTGTATTTATTAAATTGTTAATATAATTATTTAGCCTTCTAGCTAGAATCTTTGCTAACATTTTCTGATCCGTATTTAGAAGTGAAATAGCTCTATAAGAACCCGGTTCATCTAAATCTTTATCTTTTTTTGGTATAAGTGTTATTGTTGCTTCTGCTAGGGTTTCTGGTAGTTTATTTTCAGTATAAGCCTGCGTGTATAAATTGAATAATCTTGGTACAATTGACTCCTGAAATCTTTTATAAAATTCATTACTAAAACCGTCTGGTCCTGGGGTCTTCCCATTTTTCAGTGAGTTTATTATTTGTTTTATTTCTTCATTAGTAATCCATGCTCCTAATTGCTCTTGTTCTAAACTATCCAATTTTGGGAGCTTGCAATTATCTAAAAAATTTGTAATTTTACTTACATCTGTATTTATTTTAGATGTATATAAATTATGATAAAATTGGGCAAACCTCTTATTAATATCCTTAGGCAGTGTTAAAAACTCACCCTTATCCGATTTAATTTTCTACATGGAGAAACCAAAATGTTTAAAAATACACTTTAACAAAATCTGACAATGTGCATTTTAACCACATGTGATTTTTTTTTTCCCCTTCTCTATTACAAATCTCAAATTGTGGAGTACAGAGGCAAATAAATAAATGATGAGCCTTTGCCCCAAACATTATGGAGGGCACTGTAATTCCCGCCAAACCTTTCCTACTCTTGTACCTGTCCAAGCCTCCAAATGTAGAAGAACAGACTAGCCACTGTCCCTATTTCCACTAAGATGGGCATACCAGCAGCAGGACGCTTACCACCAGGTGCTGATGAATACTGGCTGAACTGGAGATGCCTCAACCGACTGCGAACCAGGTTCGGGTGGTCGAGGGTGACAATGCACAAATGGGGCTACATCGAGGGTACAGCAAACTGTGACTTTGGCACACAGACCTAGACAATGCAACACCTACTGCAATGCCCAATGCTGGATAATCCATGTATTACTGCAGACCTTGCACTTAACCCTCCAATAGCGCAACGATGTGAACAGTGGCGAGCCGCTATATAGCTTAAGGACACAAAAGAAGAAGAAGCTCACAGTCTGTTTTAAAGGTTATTTTTAAAAGCCACTTGGTTCTCCATGTCCTGCTAGAAAAAGGCTTGGTCAATCTTTGTGTGAAAGTCACAAAACGGCAGTTATAATAATAATAATGATAATATCTTTTATTGTCATTGCACATCAGTGCAACGAGATTTAGTATGCAGCTTCCAACCGATGCAAAAGAAAAGTAAAATAAATAAATAAGCTGTGCGACGTGACCATCTGAGGGAGACAGTCCAGGGGGGATGAGGGGCACTCAGCAGGGCCGGTTCAGAGCCGCTATAGCTCTGGGAATAAAGCTGCGGTAGTACAATGGCTTGACTTTGTTAATGTTTGCTTATTTGTAGTTATGTTTTTGCTTGAACCCTTGTTATAGTAAACCACGCCCAAACGATGTCCTGGCTTCTAATTGAACCATTTATGTCTGAATTTTGAAGTTTTTCATGCTGAACCAAGAGGATACGCATTAAACGTTACTGGTTCCTCTTCTCTTGCTAATATTTCTCCATTATTATTGCTTGTAACAAATAGAGCAGATTGATTACTGAGTTGCAACCTGTACTGGAGATGAATGTTTATTCAATCATATCTCATTTGTTAGCATCTATTCCATAATAGTCTTTTTGTCTATTACTTTACTTTTGTTTTAATCTCCACATTAAGTCCTGGTTTCATTCAGATCAACTAGAATTGTAATTATTTTAGGTAGATCTTTGACTTCAAGAAGATCAATATCTTTAAAAATGCCAATTTTTTAAATTAACAAATTTAGAAATGTAATACCAGTTTCCCTTCAAGTGTATAGGCTGTGGCATCCTATTTCCTATCGGTACGCAACAAGTAGTTCAATATAAAATTGTGGTTGAAAAATGGGAGTGTGAGATAATTTCCATATGTATGGAAAGCAGTGACAGATTGACAAAGCTGATTACTGCTATCTGTCAAAAACTTAGTAACCTATTTAAACTATGTTTTAGTAAGCATTCCAATTGGTAGTGAACAGAACTATTCATTTCACGTGCACTTTGAGGAAAAAAGCAGTCTTTAACTATGGCCGAATCAAGACATTTTTAAAAGAATGTGAATGTTTACAGATTGGTCACCAGACTTCAGCTTCCAGTTTGTAATTAAGGTCCTGAGATCTTGAATGCAAACTCTTTATTTATATGGTCTTATTGAAAGAAATTTAATATACAGTGCCCTCAATGTTTGGGACAAACGCCCATCTTTTATTTCTTTGCCTCGGTACTTCACAATTTGAGATTTGTAATAGAAAAAAATCACATGTTGTGCCCATTGTCAGATTTGAATAAAGGCCATTTTTATACATTTTGGTTTCACCTTGTAGAAATTACAGCAGTGTTTATACATAGTTGTGTGTCCCGCCCCCCCACCCCCCATTTCAGGGCACCATAATGTTTAGGACACAACAATGTCATGTGAATGAAAGTAGTCATGTTTAGTATTTTGTTGCATATCATTTGCATGCAATGACTGCTTGAAGTCTGCGATTCATGGACATCACCAGTTGCTGGGTGTCTTCTCTGGTGATTCTCTGCCAGGCCTGTATTACAGTCATTTTTTGCTTATGCTTGTTTTGGGGGCTAGCCCCCTTCAGTTTTCTCTTCAGCAAATAAAAGGCATGCTCAATTTGGTTCATATCAGGTGTTTGACTTGGCCACGCAAGAATTGGACATTTTTTAGCTTCGAAAAACTCCTTTGTTGCTTTAGCAGTATGTTTGTGGTTATTGGCTTGCTGTAGAATGAACCGCTGGCCAATGAGTTTTGAGGCATTTGTGTGAAATTGAGCAGATAGGATGTGTCTATACACTTCAGAATTCATTATGCTACTACCATCAGCAGTTGCATCATTAATGAAGATAAGTGAACCTGTACCTTCAGCAGCCATACATGCCCAGGCCATAACACCCCCACCACCATGTTTCACAGATGAGGTGGTATGCTTTGGATCTTGGGCAGTTCCTTCTCTCCTCCATACTTTGCTCTTGCCATCACTCTGATATAGTCTCGACCCGAAACGTCACCTTTTCCTTCGCTCCATAGATGCTGCCTCACCCGCTGAGTTTCTCCAACATTTTTGTCTACCTTCGATTTTTCCAGCATCTGCAGTTCTTTCTTAAACATTGCTCTGATGTAAGTTAATCTTCGTTTCATCTGTCCACAAGACCTTTTTTCAGAATTGTAGATGCTCTTTTAAGTACTTCTTGGCAAACTAACGTGGCCATCCTATATTTCGTGGTTTCCAAAGGTGATGGAAAGAATGGAGGAAAGACTAGGTGCTGAGAGCTCTATTATACCTGCATGGAGGCAATTAAACTCACCTGAGCAATTACAAACACAGTGAAGTCATGTGTCCCAAACATTATGGTGCCCTGAAATGGGGGGGACTATGTATAAACGCTGTTGTTATTTCTACATGGTGAAATCAAAATGTATAAAAATGGCCTTTATTAAAATCTGACAATGTGCACTTTAACCGCATGTGGTTTTTTTTTTGGTTTTTTTTCTCTTTTTTTTTTTCTCTTTTTTTTTTCTCTCTATTACAAATCTCAAATTGTGGAGTACAGAGGCAAATAAATAAATGACGGGCCTTTGTCCCAAACATTATGGAGGGCTGTCCCTCTGTCTTTTATTACAAACATAATTCAAATTTCCAACAAATGGTGTCAGGCAATACAGCATGGAAATAGTATTATCTTTAATCCATTGAGCTTTTACATTAACGTTTTGAAATTGGTACAAATGTTACATTTCAGAATCAAAATCATGGAAAATTATTTGAGATTATTCTCCCTTTCCCTGCCTACACAACCTTTTTTTCAAAAATACCAGCCATTAGGTTGCCATTACCTAACAAATGTGAATCTCTGATTGGAAATGAGAAATTCTCTCAATGTTAACTAATAATACATGGTGGCCATCATGGGATTCAAGTCAATTAAGTTTATTGACATATACGCAAGTACGATGAAGTACAGATAAAATGGAAAGCTTGCTTGTGGTAGCCTCACAAGCGTATGGATAACACACAGAACATAATTAAAATTCAAAATTAACATTTTACTTTGAAAAATTAGTTTATGACTTGCATGCTACTTCTTTAATACCTAACTTCATAGTTCCTTCTATTATCTGTCCAGTGAAATTATTTCGAAACAAAGAAGTGCAAATGCTGGTTTATCAAGGAAAGACACAAATTGTAAGAGTAGCCCAGTGGGTCAAACAGCATCCCCAGAGAACATGGATAAGTGATGTTTCTGCTCAGGACTCTTCTTCAGAACCGAAGGTGTCTGACCTGAAAAGTCACCTATCCATATTCTTAAATAAAATGATTTCCTTTCACCTTTTTTATTTTTATTTTTAGTCCTGTCAAAAAACAAAACAAATGTTAGTTGGAGGTCTTTTATGTGGTGGGAGGGGAGGGGAAGGGGGAAACTTTATTTCCTAGTCCCTAGCTGGCCGGAGAGGTGGCTTCCCTCTGAGCTGCTTCTTCGCCCCTTCGCGGCCTACCATCGGACTGGAGCGGCCTTTCCTGTCGGGACCGGCCAGGACTACAGCTTCGGCGGCGGCACAGCGCTGGGACACCAACACACTGTGGGCGATGCCTTACTGGGTCGCCGTACGGTAAGCTCCGGAGTGCGGTGACCGCCGACTCCAACATCGAGGAGCTGTGGCTGCGTGCGTCCAGCCGCGGGCGGGCGGCGTTGGATTTAAAACACCGCGGAACCTGGGATCCGAGATGGCCAGAGTCGGAGCTCCAGCCATCGGCCTGAGGACTTCGGGTGCCGCAGTCTCCGGGGAGGAAGCGGCCGCTCCATACATTTTCCAAGCCGCTGAGGAGTGTTTACCCGACGCCGGAGTTCCAGCTTTCTGGCAAAGAGGGCCTGAAAACATCAGACTGGTTGCGGAGGCCACAAATAGGCCCCGACCTCGGGTATTTCACAGAGGAAGAGGACTTAACTTTTGGTTGCCTTTCCCCACAGTGGAAAATTTTGATTCTGGTGTGGGGGGAACGTTCTTGTTGAATTCTATAATGTGTTATGTCATTTTTCTGATTTTTAATTTTTCTATGGATGTACGGAAACTTTATTATTTCTTTTATTATTTCTTTTATGTAAAGCACTTTGGTTTCAAAGCGAGTTGATTTAAACGTGCTATATAAATAAAATGAACTTACTTACTTACTTGATTGGATCTCATGATCTCTGGTGGTCCCCAATTAAGAGAGTGCATCTATTTGGGACACTAACTACCTTGGATAAATTCACCAAATGGGATAAGGTGTTTCTATCAGAATTAAATAGTAGTTATTGTCCCTGATGGTAAATTGGCAAATAGATCTACATGCACAGTCAGAGCTGACATGTGCTGGAGGAGTGCTTTACTCCTAATTGGGTCTAGATGATCTGCACTTAACACATTTGAGAAAAAACACTAAATGTCTTCCAACTAATGAGTCCAGTCTATTCTTCTACACCAAGATGTACTGCTTCCAGTCACTCTGTAAATCAAGATAGAAATCCTCCTGCTGGGCTGTGGGCATCATTTCACTTTTTGTTCTTCAAAAAACGAACACTTTTTTTTGCACTTGAGCTGTGATGTGGTGTTCCCCCAACACGTTTCTATATTTTCCCTACTTGTCCAATTACATCACTGATGTTGTAGATTTCCCACCTTCACTTCATGAGACCACTTATTTTCATTGGGTCAGCTGCCTTTATTGCTATTTTCTCTTATTCCTGACATTTATTACAGTGGACCTCTACATTGTGTACAAAATAATCAATTGTGTTTCCATTCATTGTGGCTTATTGGTTTTCCATCTGCTGATCTAAACTCTTGCTATCCTAAATTGTGTGAAATTGTCAATGAATTAGTCATGCATGGTATCTAAACAGGCAGTATGTGGTGGTAGGAATTCAGTTTGTGGATTACTATATATGTAATGGTAACCAACTTTGCTTGTTTTGTACTGAGGGTCATTCTGTTTTTTGAAAGGTTATTTCATTGAATGGATCCTAAATTCCACAACCCTGTTTTAACCATCTATAAAAATTCCTCTTCCTTAGTCGAAGAGGATTCTCCTAAGCCTCTACAGGTGCACGGTAGAGAGCATTCTGACTGGTTGCATCGTGGCCTGGTTCGGTAACTTGAACGTCCGGGAGTGGAAAAAGGCTACAAAAAGTTGTGACCACTGCCCAGTCCATCACCAGCTTTGACCTCCCCACCGTCGAAGCGATCTATCGTAGTCGCTGCCTCAAGGGCAGCCAAAATCATCAGGGACCCACACCATCCTGGTCACACACTCATCTCACCATTGCCATCAGGAATAAGGTACAGGAGCTTGAAAAATGTAACATTCAGGAACAGCTTCTTCCCCACAGCCATCAGGCTATTAAACATAACATCGAATAAGCTCTGAGCTCTGAACTGCAAAATACTATTATTATTTGCTATTTGCATTCTATTTGTTATTTATTGAACTTTTTCTTTTTTCTCTTCCCCGTTATGCACTATGTTTATTTATTCACATATTCTGTTGTGCTACAGCAAGTAAGAATTTCATTGTCCTGTCCGGTACATATAACAATAAAACACTCTTGACTCAATGCGTTTTACGCACGTTTTGACAGGGAGAATACTGATGTGCCTTCCCGATCCCCCATGCGCTGTGATGGCATTTCAGTCTCAGTCACAGAGGCCGACGTCAGGAAATCCTTCAGAGGGGTGAACCCCCGAAAAGCACCTGGTCCTGACGGTATACCTGGTCGTGTTCTAAAAACCTGTGCGGACCAACTGGTGGGAGTTTTTACGGACATTTTCAACCTCTCACTTCTGAGGTCTGAGGTCCCCACCTGCTTTAAAAGGGCATCAATTATACTGGTGCCCAAGAAGAGTAAGGTGACGTGCCTCAATGACTATCGACCAGTGGCACTAACGCCGGTGGTGATGAAGTGCTTTGAGAGGCTGATCATGGAGCAAATAACTCCTACCTCGACAAAAACCTGGACCCACTGCAGTTCGCTTACCGCCACAACAGATCAACGGTGGATGCGATCTCGCTGGCCCTCCACTCCGCACTGGACCACTTGGACAACAAAAACTCATATGTCAGGCTGTTATTCATCGATTACAGCTCGGCATTCAACACAATCATCCCCTCCAAACTGGTTACAAAACTCGCAGAACTGGGTCTCTGCGCATCCCTCTGCAACTGGATCCTCGACTTCCTCATCCACAGACCACAGTCTGTTCGTATTGGTGGAAATGTGTCAGCCTCGATAACAATCAGCACGGGAGCACCTCAAGGCTGCGTGCTCAGCCCCCTGCTGTACTCACTCTATACCCATGACTGCGTAGCCAATCACAGTGCGAACTCCATCATCAAGTTCGCTGACGACACCACTATTGTGGGGCGTATCACTGATGGGGATGAGTCAGAATATAGAAGGGAGATCGAGCAACTGTCCATATGGTGCCAGTGCAATAACCTGGCCCTCAACACCAGCAAAACCAAGGAACTGATTGTGGACTTTGGAAGGAGTAGGAGGGGGACCCACAGCCCCATTTATATCAACGGGTCGATGGTTGAAAAGGTCAAGAACTTCAAATTCCTGGGCGTGCACATCTCTGAAGATCTTTCCTCGTCCGAGAACACTAACGCAATTATCAAAAAAGCTCATCAGCGCCTCTACTTCCTGAGAAGATTACAGAGAGTCGGTTTGTCAAGGAAGACTATCTCTAACTTCTACAGGTGCACAGTAGAGAGCATGCTGACCGGTTGCATCGTGGCTTGGTTTGGCAATTTGAGCGCCCTGGAGAGGAAAAGACTACAAAAAGTAGTAAACACTGCCCAGTCCATCATCGGCTCTGACCTTCCTTCCATCGAGGGGATTTATCGCAGTCGCTGCCTCAAAAAGGCTGGCAGTATCATCAAAGACCCACACCATCCTGGCCACACACTCATCTCCCTGCTACCTTCAGGTAGAAGGTACAGGAGCCTGAAGACTGTAACAACCAGGTTCAGGAATAGCTACGTCCCCACAGCCATCAGGCTATTAAATCTGGCTCGGACAAAACTCTGATTATTAATAACCACTTTCTGCTATTTGCACTTTATCAGTTTATTTATTCATGTGTGTATATATTTATATCATGGTATATGGACACATTTATCTGTTTTGTAGTAAATGCCTACTATTTTCTGTGTGCTTAAGCAAAGCAAGAATTTCATTGTCCTATACAGGGACACATGACAATAAACTCACTTGAACTTGAAATGGACTCTCTTGATGTGCACCTTCTGTTCTTATTCCCCACATGAGAAGTTCATTTGGTGGTGGTGTGCTCAACTGGCCATTTGCACAAGGCTTCATTAATGAATGGCCTTGCTTGTGAAAGTATTTGAGAATGCTTCTATTTTGAACAGTGGTGGTTCGAGCTCATCAGTTTGCGGAGTGTTGGAACTTTTTGAAGAAGGCTTGAAATATATTCTTGACTCACTTGATGATTAATTTCATGCTATAAAATAGGTTTGAATAGTATTTCTGTTTTGGGAATCTATAGTCAGGCTTGTGAATTGCGTGGTTGGACTAAAGCAGTCAGCCATGTGTAATTATAGTGTCAGTGTTGTGGATGTTGTCTGGGGAGAAAGCTCAGACTATGGGTCACTTATCCTGCTTGTGGATGTGGAGACGTCCTTGGTGGTAAGCAATCATGGCCACAGCACAAATTTATATTTGCACAATTAGTCTTTATCAAAATGGGGAACCATCCTTAATTTAAGTGAGCACACAGTAAAATGGCAGTAATAGTTTCTTAAGAATGTGGTCCCAATGTAGTGAAATCACTACACAGAAGGGCTCTTTTTTTCCCCCTGTTGCCAGTCGGGCAACCTCGGCAGCTTTTTAGTTTGCCAAATGACAGTTTAGGTGGTCATTTAAGACGGCTTGCATGGCACATGCGATAATGTGCTCGGACAAAGTGCGTAGTTACCTGTCAGAATTATGGTCAATAATAATATTCACATATTATTTCTGCTTCAAATAAAGTCACAAACGTATTCACCAATCAAGATATATACCACAATGAAATGTAGCAAAATTACATAACAGTATCTCATCTCCTTTTACACGTTGCAAAGAATGTAAGTTCTATTATCTCTTTCCACTTCCAAACAAAAATCTGGTTGGATTTTTCAGCGTATGATCAACCTCGGTGAGACCAAGCGCAGGCTTGGCGATCGCTTCGTACAACACCTCCACTCGGTTCTCAATAACCAACCTGATCTCCCGGTGGCTCAGCACTTCAACTCCCCTTCCCATTCCGAATCGGACCTTTCTGTCCTGGGCCTCCTCCATGGCCACAGTGAGGCCCACCGTAAATTGGAGGAGCAGCACCTCATATTTCGCTTGGGCAGTTTACACCCCAGCGGTATGAACATTGATCTCCAATTTCAGATGGTTCCTGCTTTCTCCTCCCCTTCCCAGCTCTCCCTCAGCCCACTGTCTCCGCCTCTTCCTTTCGTCTTCCCGCCCCTTCCCCTGCATCCTCACATCAGTCTGAAGAAAGGTCTCGACCCGAAACGTCGCCTATTTCCTTTGCTCCATAGATGCCTCACCCGCTGAGTTTCTCCAGCATTTTTGACTACCCATTCACACAAGTTCTGTTATCCAACTTTCCTCACCCACTCCCTACACATTAGGGGCAATTTTACAGAGACAAGTTAAACTACAAAGCCAATGCGTCTTGGGATGTGGGAGGAAACCCACATGCTTGCAGGGAGAATGTGCAAATATATACTGTCTTGTTTTCTCGTTTATAACATAACATATAACATTTCTCGTTTATAACCCTGCCTCACTGGACTCCCATCAATTTGCATACAGGGCAAATAGATCGACAGAGGATGCCATCTCTCTGGCCCTTCACACTGTCCTGACTCACCTGGACAGACAGGGCACGTATGTGAGGATGCTCTTCATTGACTATAGCTCTGCATTCAATACGGTCATCCCCACCAAGCTCACCACCAAACTCCACCAGCTAGGCCTCAGCTCACCGATATGCGCTTGGATCCTGAACTTTCTCACGGAGCGACCGCAGGCAGTGAGACTGGGCCCGCACCTGTCCTCCACCATCACCCTGAGCACCGGCACACCACAGGGTTGTGTACTAAGCCCCATGCTCTACTCCCTCTTCACTCACGACTGTGTCCCTGCATTCGACACCAACACCATCGTGAAGTTTGCAGACGACACAACAGTGATTGGGCTGATCACCAACGGTGATGAAACAAAATACAGAGCGGAGGTGGAGAACCTGGCGGACTGGTGCGCCAATAACAACTTGGCACTAAACACCTCCAAGACCAAGGAGCTGATCATTGACTTCAGGAGGTCCCATTCTGGAGAATACGACCCAATCTCCATTTATGGGGAAAGTGTGGAGAGAGTGTCCAGCTTTAAGTTTCTGGGCACTCACATTTCAGAAGACCTCACATGGTCCACAAACACCGCCGCGCTGGTCAAGAAGGCACAGCAACGACTGTTCTTCCTGAGGACATTAAAAAAGACTGGTCTGCCCCAACAGCTGCTGACAACGTTCTACCGCTGCACCACAGAGAGCATACTAACGTATGGCATCTCTGTGTGGTATCTCAGCTGCACGGAGGCGGAGAGGAGAGCTCTTCAGCGCGTCGTC
The DNA here is from genome assembly GCF_010909765.2 of Amblyraja radiata. Lineage (NCBI taxonomy): Eukaryota > Metazoa > Chordata > Chondrichthyes > Rajiformes > Rajidae > Amblyraja > Amblyraja radiata. The sequence continues at coordinate 37,031,999 of NC_045969.1, read as the reverse complement.
AACAGAGCGCAGAGGATCATCGGGACAGAGCTACCAGCCTTGGAGGGCATCTACCACACGCGGTGCCTCAGGAAGGCCCTCAGCATCCATAAGGACTCATCACACCCCTGCCACGGTCTGTTTCAACTACTTCCCTCCGGCAGACGTTACAAGGCCTTCTACGCCCGAACCTCCAGACTCAGGAACAGTTTCATCCCAAGAGCTATAGCGGCTCTGAACCGGCCCTAATGAGTGCCCCCCCACCCACCCCCTTTGGACAGTCTCCCTCAGATGGTCACGTCAATCAATTCAGCTTGTTTATTTATGTATTGTATTTATTTACCTTTCCTGGACATCAGTGGAGCTGCACACTAAATCTCGTTGCACTGACGTGCAATGACAATAAAAGATTTATTATTATTATTATTATTATTGTTGTTGTGCTGCTGCAAGGATTTCATTGTACTAACTGGGACGTGAGAGAATAAAACACTCACGTCGCTAATGTGTGGGATAGAACTAGTGTGCGGGTGACCGGTGGTCGGCGTGGACTCGGTGGGCCGAAGGGCCTGTTTCCACGCTGTATCTTTAAATTAAACTAAAAACACTAAAACAAGAGGAAATCTAAAGAAGGGTCTCTACCCGAAACGTCACCCAATTTTTTCTATACAGAGATGCTGGCTGCTCCATGGAGTTCCCCCGCACAATTAAAGCATCTTCACCCTACCATAGGTACCCAACCAGACGCAACTAAATTTAAGGTAGCTCTTTTTTTTCCCAAGAACCCTTTTTTGCTTAAGTCCAAGTCAAGAGTTTTATTGTCATATGTCCCAGATAGGACAATGAAATTCTTGCTTGCTGCAGCACAACAAAATATGTAAACATAATACAGAACAGGAGATAAAAGTTCAGTGTGTCTATATACCATAGACCATATATATGCACAATAAATAAACAGATAAAATGCAATAGGCTGTTATTTTTCAGAGTTTTGTGGTGGTGGGTCCACTCCTGTTTAAATTCCATTTCTAATATTTTTGGAGGATCAGGAAACTAAGAAGCAAGAGTTACTCCAGGGAGTTACTCCAGCTCCAGGGAGTGATTCTGCGTTGGTTTGTCGTGGTGAGGCGGCGATCGGTCAGCAATGGCGGCCAGATCTCCCACAATGCAAAGGGAGGGAGAAAGTGGCCGACACTGACCAGTTGCCGTGGCAGTGCGCATGTGCAGAGCAGCACATGCGCACAACCACGGCCGATGTGCTGGCCGTAGCAGTGCGCATGTGTAAGGCGGCCGGCCGTGCTGGCGGATGAGGAGCGGGCGGAGACCTGGACGGATATAGATGGCGGGCGGAGACGGAGAGTGACACAGATAGAGAGGGTGCCCGCTCAGAATTAAACGATAGGTGTCCTGGGTGCTTGCCAAGCAGGGCAAAATGGCATGGCATTTAGGTTGCCCGTCGGGACTGTAGGTCGCCATTGGCACCTGGGCAACCGCTATTTTCGAGCCCTGCAGAAGGTCACCTGCAATAATGAGTACCAGAATAGCTGGGTATAGACAAAATTTAACAGTCACTTAGATGTCAGTGTTGAACAAAACTATAGCCTTAAGCAATCGGGTAGTTTAGAAGGTGGAGATGTATTGAGAATATTCTTGAGGAGTGTGAAGTCAAGCACACAAGTGAAATGGGATCAAACTGACTTAAACATGAAGTGTGGAGTGGATGATTCTACTTTGTCACTGTCTTTCGGTGTCTCCATTCAATTCAGTACACCATAAGATGCATCTAGGAATACAAAAGGCATAGAAAATGCTGTGAACCTTGGCCATACCCTAATTTTAATGCTGACATCAGAGAGGGGTCTTCTGCAACTATGCTCCTGCAAGCTGTCTGAGGGTAATAACAATCCATGGAGCTAGATTGTCCAGAAATATACTGTCCATTATGAACAAAATTAATCATTTGCAGCTAGAAATTTTAAATTCAATGATCTAGAATATATATCTATATAATATTTATATATAATTAGAACTCGTCTTGTTATCTTCCGGTTTGCGTTTATTTTGCATTTGCGCAAAAACGATACACGATAGCGCTATGATTTTTCGCCACCTGTGCTACAAGTGCAACACATTTTGTTCCGATCAGTGGTATATTTTAAAAGTTATTAATGTTCAAAAATCTTAAAAACCGCGCATGCGCAAATTGGTCTCCTCTCCTGTCAGTCATCGCCATGCAGATTGGTCTCCTCTCCTGTCAGTCATCGCCACGGCTGGGATGGCGATGCCCCTTCTTGCACCATCGCCGCACTGATTGCCCAAGCCCGCTGTCAGTCACCGGGGAGGGGTAGGGCTGTGAATGTCTCCCTGGCGTGCGGCATTTGACCGCGGCAGTAAGGCTGCAGCGAGGTCTGGGGGCGGTGCAGTTCCGGTCCCATTTAGAGTTAGAGGAACGGGCTTCTGCCTCTCGCTCCCCCTCCCCGCTCTGCGACAATGTATTGGAGAGAGCACCAGTCTTCCTGCAGTTTATTGCCATCATGTCTGATTTCAATTTTGCAGCTCCGGGGATAATCTCAATGGTAAGGATCCCTCTGGGAGTGTAAAGCCCCTACCCCACTTTCACAACCTAATTTGCGACCTCTGACGACCTTAAAAAAAAAAAAAAAAACAAGGTCGAGGTAACCCTCGACATCCTACGACCTTGCACGACTATGTGTACGACCTCCTACGACCTTCCACGGTTATGTCTACAACCTCCTACGACTGTTGAAGACCTCCCACGACTATGAAGAAGATCTCCTTCGACTATGTTGAAGACTGGCTTCGTCCATGTACGTTTTACTGCTGTTTGCAGTAGCCCTTTTGCCTCAGCAGCCTTATAAGAAAGGCTGAAGGGGAAGCACAAGAAGAGGTCTCAATGGGTGAATGGAGATGATGTGATAGACTGTCCTAGTACACCAGATGACTGGAAGAGAGTGGCGCTGGGCTTTGATGAAAGATGGAACTTAAAGCACACATGTGGGGCAGTGGGTGGCAAGCATACCATTCTTGTCCCTGTACCCCTCATTTTCCTTTTCGTACAGGATGCCATTCTGCTGGAACCATTCCTCAAGGTCCCCCTCCTGCTGTCTGGTGAAGGTGTAGGGCATAACCTTCCTCCAGCCCTCCCTCACCACCAATGGGGCATCTGCCTCTGATTCTGTGTCAGACACAGGAGATAGGGCTGCTTTGCTGCCTTCAAATGAGGCAGTGAAGGATGGGGTGGTGATGGGGCATATACTACCACCCTGGTCTCCTCCAGGGATCACTCATGCAGGGCTACCTCCGCCTGCACTATCACCTCCTGTGGCATCACCTCCTGCCACTCCTCTTGGGTGGGCAACACCTGCATAGCCGTATTTTTTTTTATGGTTGTGCCCTCCCCCTGCGCTGCTACCTTTTTGGTGCTATCTCTAAAACACAAGTCTCTTCTCCAAAAAACTCTCCTGCCTTGGAGTGACAGAGGTGACGTTCTGCCTTTTAAATAATCTTTTTTTTCTACTGACCTTTTTTTCACCCCGGAACACCTAGGAATACCTACGACTAGCATCACGACCTACCTATGACCTACCTCGTGGATATTGTTTATCAGGCTAGAAAAAAAGCCGCAACCTACTTGATGCCACGAGTACCTACGACCTCGTGGTGACCATGCTGCGAGTACGAGTCAAGGGCAAACTCGGCAGAGTTCGTGAATTAGGTCGTGAAAGTGGGACGGGCTTAAGGCTGGGAAAGATGGTTGAACTGTTGACTCCTGCTGCCTGCCCTGCATTTTTATATTTTATATTTAGCATGTTTTTTTTGCATGAAGCAGCAAAAACACATGTACTCATTGAATTTATTAAAGAAAGCACATGACAAAAACAGGGTTGTGTTGATGCAGTTTTAATTTGCTTTACTGAATATCTTAAGTGAACGTTTTAATGAACAAAAGTTCTCAGAATCGGGAGGAATGGGTCCATGGAGGATGAAAATTATTTCTGGAAAGATTTTGGATAAACCAGAATGAAAAATTAACTATATTTTAAAATCTGAAAAGTAAAAAATCTGAAATATGAAGTGAATAATAAAGTCCTCTGTGTAGTCTTTCCCCATGGGAATTTAAAGATTTTCTATAGTGCCATTTTGTCTGGTCAGTCAAAGTAGGGATGAATGGGTTAATTACTTGTAAATCAAACATGAAAGCCATAATTCTGTAGGTTATTGGTTTTATCCATATAATAATTTGTTCAGTGATTGATAGTTTCTTGAGAAATATATCTGCTTCTATTGCAGAATGATGCTTCAGAATTTTAATTTTAGTTCCATTCAAAAATGCACTCTTTTCTGCTGTGCAGTGGATGGATTGAACTTGATAAAATCTGATTTTTAGGCATATATTTCTATTGTTATTGGATCTACAGAATTGCACATAATTACAAATATGGGGGTTGATCATTTATCAATGACAGTATTTATTAATAGCTTTATAGATTCACCTGTCAAAGTAAAGTAAATATGCATAAATCAATAATAAATCTTGAATGCTTCAAATCAGTGGCATTTTGGCAGTTGGTACTTTTCATAAGTAAATTTGAAAAATACAAATAATTTCAGACTATCTCGACTTTTTAAAGCTCGGCTTCATGGTCAATTTTTAAATGAATTTTGATTATTAATACTTTTCAATCTCATTCTCATTGTTATCTAAAAAGACGGAATAGTTATGTTGCTCTACTCCGAACCCAGTCATTGAATTAAACGGCATGGAAACGGGCCTTTCATTCCAACTCGGCCATGGTAACCAGGATGGCCCATCAATATTAGTCTAATTTGCCAACAGCTGGTCTATATCCCACTAAATCTTTCCCATCCATGTATCTGACCAAATGTTTTTAATATTATTGTACCTGCCTCAACTATTTCATCTGATCGCACATTACCCTCTGCATGAGAAAGTTTGCTCCTCGGTTGCTATTAAATCTTTCCTCTCATCTTAAACCAATGCTCTCTAGTTCTTGATTTCACTCAAGACTGTGCATTCAGACATCAGACTGAAGAATGGTCTCGACCCAAAGCGTCACCCATTCCTTCTCTCCAGAGATGCTGCCTATCCCGCTGCATAGCTGCCAAGTAGTACGGATTTTCCGTATATCGTACGGAAATGCGATAAGAATACGGAAATACGATTTTGCGTTGTTAACTACGGATTAAAAAAAAAAACGACCATAGATAATTGTAACAACGAGTCACCGCTGCACCAGCCATGTTGCAGCAAAGTCGCCTTGGAATTTTACATTTTTAAATGATTGCAGAAAGATTGGAGTCTGAGACGAAAACGATTTGTTAACGATCACTGTTAGCGCTTGTTAACTGCCAGTAGTTAACAAGTAGCTATACAATGTATTACCAATACTTCGATATGCATTTCTTAGTAAATATAATTGTGTTTTGGCCTTCAAATATTACTGCTGCCACGTTCCTTTGAATAAAATTCATGGGAGAATTTCTTAATCAAAAGTTTCTATATGTATGTTTTTGTTAGTTTGTGAAAAGTTTGTGTTTTCTCTGTCTCCTTCAATGTTAGTTCTTCTGTTTGCCTTTATTTGCTTCAGTTTTATTTAGTGTTATTTATCATGTTGTGGTTGTAGCTTTTGAAAGATTTAAACGGAAATCGGATTTTAAAAATTCATATAAATTCATAGCGTCACCCGGTTTTCTTTCACTACTTGACTCGTGCTCTTGAGATATGATTTCAGGATGCTCGGATGATCTTCTAATGCGGTCATTGTTCCGAGCACCAAATCCCTTCAGCTGTACCTGCAACTGAAGCTACGGGTGGATTAGTAGACCTTGAAGAGGCATTGACACTTTGTTTTTATGTAGAGGAGTAAAATTGAAGGAAACTGAATAGATTCAGAGCAAAGATGGACACAAAAAGCTGGAGTAACACAGCGGATCAGACAGTGTCTCTGGAGAAAAGGATGTGGTGACGTTTCAGTTCGAGATCTTCTCTCCAGAGATGCAATCTGTCCCGCTGAGTTACTCCAGATTTTGTGTGTCCATATTCAGTTTAAACCAGCATCTGCATTTGCTTCCTAGACATAGATTCATAGCAACTTGTTTCAGCAACTTTTTCAGTACTTTAAAGTTTGGCATATAGTTTGAGCGACACGGTGGTGTAACGGGAGAGTTGCTGTCTTACAGCACCAGAGACCTGGGTTCGATCCTGACTCTGTTTGCTGTTGCTGGAGTAACTCAGCGGGACAGGCAGCGACTCTGGAGAGAAGGAATAAGTGACGTTTCGGGTCGAGACCCTTCTTCAGACTGAACTGAACTCTCGTTGGTGAGATTGTCTGAAGAAGGGTCTTGTGATTGTCTGAAGAAGGGTCTTGATCTGAAATGTCACCCATTCCTTCTCTCCAGGGTCACTGCCTGTCCCGCTGAGTTACTCTAGCTTTTTGTGTCTATCTTGAATTTTAGTTAAATTTAAAAAAACAGAGTGCTGGAGGAACTCAGTGGGCTAGGCGGCATCTGTGGAGGGAATGGATTAGGAGTTGTTTCGGGCCAGGGTTCTTCTTCAATAGGAAGGAACTGCAGATCAGGCATGATATTCTTCCTATTTAAATCAGAATTACGATTAAAATTTTTTTTTTTTTCCTATTTGCAATTTTTTGGTGCCCGATTATTTGGCGGCCAATCAACCGCTATCTCTAAGGGGGTTGCGTCCAATCATCGACCAGCTTCCCTTAAAATTCCCGTCCAATCAGCCGCTGTCTCCAAGGGCATCGTGTCCAATCGCATAATGCACTGGTCATTCGGCCAATCCGATGCAGTCTCCAAGGGGCGTTGCAGCCAATCACCGACCAGCTTCCCTTACTGAAGCAGAAGATGGCTGCAGCCAACACTTTTTCTCTGCTGTTTGCACACAGTGCTAGGCAAAGAGACATTTCAGGTAACATTTAAAAAAAAGATTTTTTAGCTGTATAAAGTCACTTATTTCATGAAATATTTATCTTTTGGGGGTTATTTTACTGGTTATGTGTTAGAAAAAATCTAAGCTTCTGTTATGTAAACTACCAGCAGAAAGCTTGGGAATCACTTTCAATTTATTGAAAATGCAAGATCCACCTGAACCCCCACTGGGGGACCTAACCGGCCTCTGGAGGTGAATATCATGCCTGTAGGAGTTGTTTCAGGCCAGGGTTCTTCAATAGGAAGGAAATGCAGTCTTTGCAAAACGCCAAATTATTCCGGGAATGCCGGGGTGAGAGAGTGAGAGAGAAAGATGGGGAGTGGGAGAGAAGGGGAGAGAGTGAGAAAGAGCAAGATAGAGAGATTCCAGCCTCTTTCAAACGACTTTCAATGATAAAGTTCTGGACAAATGCAAGAAAGCAGCTATGACATAGTACACAATAAACTATTACAAATGCACAATAAACAAGTTATGCATTCTTGTTCTCTTACATGGGTATGACCGCACGTAAACAATCAAAAAAGAAATCAGCAAAATGGCACCACAGAAAAATACTGATTTCCTGAGCAAAAACTGATTTTCGGGTACTAGAATACTGAAATGCTCTGACAAAACTTGGCAGCTCTGCCGCTGAGTTACTCCAGCATTTTGTGTCTAACCATTTTAATGCAGCATCTGCAGTTCTTTCCTACACACTGTGCATTTATCCTATCTATTTCCCTCATGATCTCATACACGTCTATACGAATACTCGTCCGCCTTCTGCACTTCAAAAAATATAATCCTGGCCTGAACTTAATCCTGGATTAAGTAGGGGTGTTTGGAGATCAGATATTATTGAAAACAGCAGCAGCCATATGTATTTAGACAACTTCACCTCTGCCCTGCTTGTGAACATAGTCAACTCGACGGCTAGTATCGCTTCCTTATTGTATGATGTGAGGATGCTTCCTTCCACTGTTCTCTCCCATTTTAATATATTTTCTTCTCCTCAAAGATAAATAATGGCAATAATGGTCATTGTACATGTGATCCCTATGGTCAGGTCCTCGATTCCTGGCAACATCCTATTTTCTCTCTGGACTCATTCCAACTTAATAGCATCTTTTCTACAGTAGGGTACCCAAAACCGAACACAATATTCCAAGTGAGGCCTCGCTAACATCTTATACACCTGTAACATAATGTCCTGACTTGTGTACACACTTTCCCGACTGATGAAGGCCAGCATGCTAAAAGCCATCTTCACTGCCCCACCTTCACCACCCGTGACACCACTTTCAGGGAACATTAGCTCTTCGGGCTAACTGAATCATGGGATTTGGGGAGAAAGCAGGAACGCGGTAGTGATTTTAGATGATCAACCATGATTACATTGATTGGCGGTGTTTGTTCGAAGGGCCGAATGGCTTACTGCACCTGTTTTCTATGTTTCCACTTAGACTCGTAGATCTCTGTGCTCTAACACACACTTCAGGGCCATACCATTCACTGTGAAGGTCTTGCTCTGGTTTAACTTCTCAAAATGCCACAACTTGTCTGAATTTGCCATACCATGGCCTATTTTCCCAGTTGATCAAGATACCACTGTAATCCTTGATAATATCTTCTCTGTTCACTGAAAATGTAATGATAGTCTTGTGCATTCTCAATCTAATCATTGATATAGATTATAAACACCAATGAACACAGAACCAATCCCTGAGGCATACCATTAGTTACAGGTCTCCATTCCAAAAAGAAACCCCCCACTGCCACCCTTGGTTTCCTGTCATTCATTCAATTGTGTAAGTGGTTAGTTAGCTCTCTATGGATCCCAGACAATCTAATCTTCTAGAGCTGCCTACCACGTGAAACCTTATCAAAGGCCTTGCTGAGGTACATATGGACTATGTCTACGGTCCTGCCTTTATCAACCATTTTGGTCACCCTCCTTGTTACTTCAAAAATCACTGGGCAGCTGTTAGCATAATTGGGGACCATTTGCAAACCCAGTCATTCCCTCTTCTCCCATTTCCTATTAGATTTAGCAGCTTAAATTAGTTTTTAACTCCAAAGATTTCTGTAATCACTGAGTTAGATATTTTGTGATTGGTTGCTGAATTGTATTGCCTCTGATATTTCATTGTAACTTATAACTCCTCCCCTTAGCCTGGATGACGTTTATAGGGCAGTTAACTTAAAACCAGGTAAATCTACATGTATGTAACTTATTGTGTTATTTTTCAGTTTTGAAAATGGATGGTTGTCTGATGCACCTGAAATGACTGCACAAAGCTAATTTTTGTTTTTGGAAAGGGAAGAACTAGTATTTGGTGTGTGTTTGTTTATCTAACAGCAGCTCCATCTGAATCCAGCAAAACCTCTGCTGTAATGCTGAGTTCCCAACAGAATTCGGTGTTCTGTTGGAGTTCCTTGGTCTTTGTTTTATTAAAATTCAGAATAGGAGTGCCCAATCATAAGAAGTAAGAAATAGCAGAAGTAGGCCACTTGGGTTTTCCTTTTTTCCCCCCCCCCCCCCCCCCCCACACGACATCAGTCTGAGGAAGGGTCTTGAGCCGAAACGTCGCCTATTCCTTCGCTCCATAGATGCTGCCTCACCCACTGAATTTCTCCAGCTTTTTTGTGTACCTTTGGCTTTTCATAGATGTTATCATTCATCCAACAATAATGGCACTGACAATGTTATAGAAATTACTCGTATTAGCTACTATATTAGTAACCAATTTTCACGTTTTATTCAACTGATCTGTATCACATTTGTTTTGACAAAAATGCTGATTACATCATTAGTTATGTCAATGAAGCACCAGGCTATTTTGTTTTAATCTTGAGATACTACAATCACCGCACAATAACTTCAAAATTACTTGTTTTTATCAGAACCGCTTTCTTATCAGTAGCATATTATTCACATGGAAAATTTGTATTGTTGGTATAATGGCGATTTAAATGTAAAATATATGAAGCTGTCATATCGATGTAATATATCAATTGGAATATGTGATCGGAGTTTTTCAATGTATTCTAGCCTTTCATCCAGCCAATAATAAACAGATTATGTGGAGCATTTGATAAGGTCCCACATAGGAGATTAGTGGGCAACATGAGGTTGGCAGACAGGAAACAAAGAGTAGGGATTAATGGGTCCCTTTCCGAATGGCAGGCAGTGACTAGTGGGGTACCGCAAGGCTCGGTGCTGGGACTGCAGCTATTTACAATATACATCAATGATTTGGATGAAGGGATTCAAGGTAACATTAGCAAATTTGCAGATGATACAAAGCTGGGTGGGAGTGTGAACTGTGAGGAGGATGCAGGGTGACTTGGACAGGTTGGGGGAGTGGGCAGATGCATGGCAGATGAAGTTTAATGCGGATAAATGTGAGGTTATCCACTTTGGTAGCAAAAACAGGAAGGCAGATTACTATCTAAATGGCGTCAAGTTGGGAAAAGGGGAAGTACAACGGGATCTGGGAGTCCTTGTACATCAGTCTTTGAAAGTAAGCATGCAGGTACAGCAGGCAGTGAAGAAAGCGAAGTCCAGAACCAGGGGCCACAGTTTAAGAATAAGGAGTAAACCATTTAGAACGGAGACGTGGAAACACTTTTTCTCACAGAGAGTGGTGAGTCTGTGGAATTCTCTGCCTCGGAGGGCGGTGGAGGCAGGTTCTCTGGATGCTTTCAAGAGAGAGCTAGATAGGGCTTTTAAAAATAGCGGAGTCAGGGGATATGGGGAGAAGGCAGGAACGGGGTATAGATTGGGGATGATCTGCCATGATCACATTGAATGGCGGTGCTGGTTCGAAGGGCCAAATGGCCTACTCCTGCACCTATTGTCTATTGAGACACAAGAGGCTGAAGATGCTGCAATCCCAAACGAAAACAGTTTTTGGGGAACTCAGCAGACTAAGCAACATCTGTGGAGAGAAATGGACAGAGGGATCCAGTCTGAACCACTGTTCCTCCAGCATTTTGTAAATAGATTTATAAAATTTCAAGTTTCAGTGCCATTCTAGTTTTGCTGCGTTTTTTTTTTAAACATGTTTCAGTTGCCAGCTATGAAGGCTCCATTTTGCTGTTTATACTGTCTTTAGCTGGAATGTATGTGTCGGAGGTTGGCTCACTACGGCCCACGGGCTGGATCCGGCCTGTAACCCAAAATCATCCGGCCCGCTGGCGTATTATTATTATTTTTTTTTCCTGTCATCTATGTTTCTTTAGACTGTTTAATACTGTGGGCCAGTGACATAAAGACTTGTTTTAATGCTCCGAGCAATCCTATTTGCTGATACAAAAAATCAAAACAGGATATAAACCAACTGAAGTAAACCCACTGATGTAAAAGTGCAGTTGCAGTTGCAGCAGCTGCAGTGCATGGTGCTCAGCGCGCCCCGGAACCATCCGTCCCCGCGCTTTACCCAGAAGAGATTCGGGGTCAGGGCCAGGGCCGCCCTCCTCAAAGATGGTGACGCTGCTGGCGGTTGGTTCGTGCGGACGTGGCGGACAGGAATCTAGCGGTAAATGAACGGGACTGGACCTTGGAGAGGAGGGAGAGTGAGGTGGGGAGGGAGGGGATGGGGGAAGGAGAGGGGAGGTGGAGAGGGAATGGGGGGGGGAAGAGAATGAGAGAGGAGGGGGAAAGGAGAGAGGGGGGAAGGATGCAGAGAGGGGGGGGAGGAAGTGGATAGAGGGGGTAGGGGAGGAGACGGGAGGATGGATGGGTAGGGGAGAGAGTGAATGGGGGGGAGGGGGGAGAGGGTAACAAAGGGTCTGCTTGAAATTTAGGACAGAGGGGTTAAGGTAGTTTCAAGACCAGTTTCTCAAACTAACTGCTGTGTTCAGTAGACATAATATTGCTTAAATATATAAATATGTCAAAGATTAGTTAGTATGTATTATTACCTCTGTTTATTAACTATGGCGATAGATGAGGCCTGCCATCTGCTCACAGCCATGGGACCTGGCCTCTATGCAGAACAAGGTTGCCAACCCCTGGTATATGTGACCATAGTTCAATTTTGAAAGATAAAGTTAATCTGCTAGAAATCTACAGATTACCCATGATTTGTCATTTTGGATTTGTTGGTGGGGGGGGGGGGGGGGGGGGGTTCAGTAGGTCTTTTTCCAGGGTCCCTAGTTGCAGGATAATGTTAAAGTAAAACCTCTTTTAATCCAATATAAAGCATCAACTTGGATAGGTCAGTGGAACAAGGAAAAAAAGAGGATTGGGATTTATCTACTATTTAATTCTAACTTCTTGTACCATGTATCGCTTTTGACTCAATATGGGCCTGTCCCACTTAGGCGACACTTTAGGCGACTGCCAGGGACTAATTTTAATGAATTCACCTACGACTGCAAAAATTGCTGCCACGGTCACCGAAAGATTTTCAACATGTTGAAAATTTTGTGGCAGTCGCCTGTAGTCGCCCAAAAAATTGCCTAAGTGCGATAGGCCCATTAGTATCCCAAGACCATTTGATTTTCATTTTGGCAACTTCGTATCCAGTACACTTTATTAGACAATGCCAAAGATCAACAACTCTTTTGGATGAAGGCAGTTGTCCTCATCCTATCCTGAAAAGCTACTTTTTGATCCTTAGTTTGAGAATCCTAATCTAGTCAACATTCAGTAATTACCTATTAAAGGTAATGAATAACCTTTTAAGAAAAATAATTCCTTTCTCCAAAAGCATGAATATGGTTCTCTTTGTTTTGTTGCTGTTGCAGCTGATTGAATGCCAGTGTCATTACTGGGATAGTAAACGTTTAGTTTTCCATTTACTGCTGTAGCTTATTCATTTCCAAAGTCAACCAAGTTAGCTTCAAGTGAAATCTGGAATGTGAACTTTACACTTTGATAAAACATGCTTCTCATAAAATCACAGAATGCAGAGCACAGAAACAGGCTCTTTCGACCCACCTTTTATCTGCCAATGATGATGCTTAACTATGTTTATCTAATTTGCTGTCTTATGTCATTTATTTCTAAATACCAGTTCATATGCTTTTTAACATTGTAATTATATCTGTCTCTACCACCTCCTATGGCAGCTCATTTCAGATATTCACCACCCTCTGTGTGGAAATAAAATTACCACTCAGTTCTCAAAATGTTTCCTCTCTCATCTTAAACGTGCGTCCAAAAGTTTGAGAGTTCCCTTCTCTGGGGAAAAAAAGATTCTATCTATCTTATCTATGCTTTTCGTAACTTTAAACCTCTATCAGGTCACCACTCGTACTCCTATGTTTCACTGAGAGTAAACCAGTCTAATCAAGCTCTCCTTAGAACTGACGCACTCTATTCCAGAAAACATTGTGGTGAATCTCTTCTGCACTCTCTTGTTGCAACCAGATCCCCTTCTTGTAGTGTGGTGACCATAACGATATACTACTTACTCTTAAGTGTGGTCAATGAATGTTTAGTATAACGGCACCATGTAGTCACAACTCTTGGACCCAATATTCTAATATTATTCGACCACCTTTGCATCTTCATCACCTATGTCACAATTTCAGTTTTCAACCCTGCCCAGGCAGATGTTTAGCTGGCAAGAAGAACTCTTATATAGAAACATAGAAACATAGAAATTAGGTGCAGGAGTAGGCCATTCGGCCCTTCGAGCCTGCACCGCCATTCAATATGATCATGGCTGATCATCCAACTCAGTATCCCGTACCTGCCTTCTCTCCATACCCTCTGATCCCCTTAGCCACAAGGGCCACATCTAACTCCCTCTGTTTTTGCCACCAAAATGGATAACCTCACATTTATCCACATTATACTGCATCTGCCAAACATTTGCCCACTTACCAAGCCTATCCAAGTCACCTTGCAGTCTCCTAGCATCCTCCTCACAGCTAACACTGCCCCCCAGCTTAGTGTCATCCGCAAACTTGGAGATATTACCTTCAATTCCCTCATCCAGATCATTAATATATATTGTAAATAGCTGGGGTCCTAGCACTGAGCCTTGCGGTACCCCACTAGTCACTGCCTGCCATTTTGAAAAGGACCCGTTTACTCCTACTCTTTGCTTCCTGTTTGCCAGCCAGTTCTCTATCCACATCAATACTGAACCCCCAATGCCGTGTGCTTTAAGTTTGTAAACTAATCTCTTATGTGGGACCTTGTCGAAAGCCTTCTGGAAGTCCAGATACACCACATCCACTGGTTCTCCCCTATCCACGCTACTAGTTACATCCTCATCGTGGTCATTAAATGCCAAATTCTGTACTCTGATGCCTTCTCCATCCCTGCTGGGACCTTCAACCAGCTAGCTTGAAGAAGATGCTTCCAAACTCCTATCAACACATCTCCTGTAGCACGAGAAAATGAGACACTCTCAGCCACTGCTACTCCACCTTTAATGCCACCTATTGCTCCATCCTTTGTCTGCAGTTTGTCAAATGAGCCACCTAGTTATACTCCTTATTCCTGTGCACAGGCAGTAGTTGAAGAGCGCAGCTCCGGTGAAGATGATTGTACAGAGCTGCTCGGGTGGGAAGGGGTGTCAGAGGATCAACTTTGCAACATCTTGGACTCAATAGATCAGACTATGTTCAAGGATTCAGCAATGGACCTGAAGGAATACACCAGCACCAGCATTTATACTGACTTTAGAAGGACACATGTAGAGTAGTGCGTTCCTAGCAAGATCATCCCGGTGTTCCCTAACCAAAATCTTGGATGAACCAGGAGATTTGGCATCTATTCGGGACCAGATCTGTGGTGTTCAGATTAGGTGATAAAGTCATACAGTAAAGGGCATGAGTCTAGCGCGACCAAACGTGGTCGCTTGAGGCGTACAGCCTCGCGGGGCCGGTCCCAATTCGAACCGCGGAGGCAAATGGAGTTGTGCGGGGCTAGTCCCGACATCATACTCACCAATCAGCTGGGCAGGAGGCGGGCTGACTGAATTTGGACGTCGCATGGCATCGGGCGGTGACGTCATCACGCAACGGCACGCCGGGCGGTGACGTCATCGCGCAACGCCACGCGCTAGGCGTACGCCATCAAGACGCGTACGGCCTCAATGCGGCTGCGGGGCGATAGGCCATTGTAGCGCGAGGTTTTCGAACAGTGCATGATTTTTGGAGCCCCGCGCAATGTCGGGACCAGCCCCGCACAACTCCATACGCCTCCGCCGATCGAAGTGGGACCGGCCCTGCGAGGCCGTACGCCTCAAGCGACCACGTTTGGTCGCGCTAGACTCATGCTATCGCATGTTGGTAGGACAGGCCCTTTAATCTAGGTATGATCTTCGGAAAACCATTGAGAGTGTGAAGAGACACTTCCAAACTAAACTGGAGACTTGGCAACCGTGGAAGGGCTTGCACGTCTTCTGTTCCTACAAAATGAAATGGAGTAGCTCAAATTACAGCAATGCATTACTCCTGGATGAGTATCATGCTTTCTATGCTTGTTTTGCAAGGGAGAACAACGATGTACCTTGCGCCTGCAATGCTCCCATGGCCCTGTGGTAGAAGTCTCTGGGCTGATGTCAGAAGATCCTTTATCAAATGCAAAGTCTGGGAAAGTACCTGATGTACCTGGCTCCGTTCTCACATCTAGCTGGAGTTACTGCAGACATCAACCTTTCACCACTAAGGTTGCAGACATCAACCTTTCACCACTAACTTTAGTAGGTGGCGCGACTGACGTTTGCAGCGGCTTCTGCAGTCCGTCTGTCTTTTTTAAATTTTTGTCCCGTTGAGTGTATAGTTTGTAGTGGTTTATATATTGTTTTTAACTGTTCATATGTGAGGGGCGGGAAACTTTTAAATCTCTTCTCTGCACGAGGGACCCAACCTTTTCTCTGTCGGCTCTCCGTTGTCGTTGGGGCCTAGCACTGTGGAGCGGCCTCCAACTGGAACGACCTGGGGCTTCCAGTCGTGGAGCCTGTGGACTTACCATCGTGGAGCTGGCCGGCTTCGGAGCGTGGAGAGCTGTGGTGGCGTGTGGTTGCGACCTGACTCCGGAGCTTCGGAGGCTCCAGCCGCAGGCTCGGTGGCCGGTAACATTGGGAGCTCGCAGGTCCCTGACCGCTTTTCGGAACTCCAGCAACGGCATCTTCTCCCGTCCGAATTGCTGGGTTGAAAACCGGCCTTACATCGCCCGGCGTGGCTTTAACGGCCGTGGGACTTGCCAACGCCCGCCGGAGGCTCCAACATCAAGACCCGGAGTGGGGCCTTACATCGCCCGGCGCGGCCTTAACGGCCGTGGGACTTACCATCACTCATCGGGAGAAGAATGGAGAGCAGGGGAGAGACAAGACTTTGCCTTCCATCACAGTGAGGAGGAGATTCACTGTGATGGATGTTTGTGTGAACTATGTTGGTTGTGAGTCTTGTTAATTGTTTCTTTTTGCTGTATGACTGCAGAAACCAAATTTCATTTGAACTTCATTTGAGGTTCTAATGACAATAAACTTAATTGTAACCTTCCAAGATCTTCACCTACCTCAAAAAGACAACCTTAGTACCAGTTCCCAGGAAGAGCAACATGACATGCCTCAGTGACTATTGACTGGTGGCACTCGTTTTCTTTTATGATGGAGTGCTTTGAAAGGTTGGTTATGATGCAAATGAATTCCTGCCTCAGTAATGACCTGAACCTACTTCAACATGCCTACCACAACAGATTGGCAGTGGACGCAATCTCGATGGCACTCCATCCTAAGATGGACCATTTGGATGGCCGCAACATGTACGTCAGGCATTCAGCATTCAACACTATCATTCCTTCCAAAGCCGTGGTCATACTCAGGGAAACTGGGTTCTTTGCTCCTCCCTTTGCAATTGGATCCACAACTTCCTCTTCAGCAAATCTTAGTCGGTCTGTATTGGCAACGACAACTCCTCTTTGCTGACCATCAGCAAGGGCACCTCAAGGCAACGTACTCGAGCACCTGCTCTACTCTCTCCATACTCATGACTGTTAAGCCAGACACTGTTCCAACATGGTCTATAATTCACTGATGTTGGACAACTAATGGATAACAACAAATCAGAGTATAATAAGGAAAGATGAGGCAGAATACGGGAGGGAGATCAATAATCTGATTTAATGGTGCCAAGACCCAGCAGCTGATTGTCGACATTGCAAAGGGAAAGCTAAGATTCCGTTGGCAGGAGACAGTCAACGGCTTCGTTCCAGAGCATACCCATCTCTGTTGATCTGTTCTGAGCTAGCGCATTGATGAACACACACAAAGCTCACCAACATCTCGACTTTCTCAGAAGTTTAAGGTATGTCTTTAAGGTTTTGGCATGTCGCAGAATACTCCATCGAACTTTTTAAAGTGTACAGTAGGAAGTGTACTGACTAGTCTTGTGGCATTAAAGGTACACAAAATTGCTGGGGAAACTCAGCGGGTGCAGCAGCATCTATGGAGCGAAGGAAATAGGCGACGTTTCGGGCCGAAACCCTTCTTCAGACTGAATTCTTGTGGCATTGTTTGGAAATTTGAGCGTTCAAGAACAAAAAGATGCAGGAAGTGGTGGCCGTTGCCTAGTCCATGTCCACCTAGTCCACCTACCCACCATTGAAGAGATCGAAAGAAAGAGCTGCCTTTGCTTGAAGTTGTGATACTACTGATCTTTCTCAGAAACTTCTGCACAACTACTAAAAAGTGATCCATCAGCTCCAAAATAATTTAATATAACTGAACAAAGCAAACAACTGAAGTGAAATGAAAACCAACTACTGGAAACTAAGCTCGAACTGGAGAAACAGCATCTCATATTTCGCTTGGGCAGCTTACAGCCCAGTGGTATGAATATTGATTTCTCTCACTTCAGGTAGCCCCGGCACTTCCCCCCCCCTCTCTTTCCCTACCTCACCCAAGTCGCACTTGCCTCTCGTTTTCACCCTACGAACAGCTGACAATGGCCTGTTTCCTTTATCATCGTTCCTTTTCTGCTTATCTTTTATTCATTGTTCTTTATCTCGACATCATCATCTATATCTCTCGTTTCCCTTATCTCTAACCAGTCTGAAGAAGGGTCTCAACCCAAAACGTCACCCACTCCTTCTCTCCAGAGACGCTGCCTGAGTTACTCCAGCTTTTGGTATCTATCTAATGGAAATATTTAGCAGATCAGGCAGCCATTACAGAGAGAAGCTTAACATTTGAGATAGATAACCTATCAACTAACTAAGAACAATTTGGATATCAAACATGCTTTTAAGTTGCAGAAAGAGGAAACAATGGGGAAAATAAATTGAATTACTGTAATAGCATGACGACCAAAAGTGTGACACAGTCCTGATACTATTGATTGAGGAGGATGGTGAAGACTAATTAATTGCAGAGGATCTCTCTGGAGCCGATGTAAAAAGGAGGCGAGGAAATTGAATGCAAATTACTAACATTGTTCAATATGTTTTCATTTTGTGATGATATTGAGCGTACCCATTGTAAAGTCCTAAGCTTAAGTCAAAATGTTCCATATCAGAAATATCTAAATATCCCTCACTTTCAGAAGATAATATTGTATTAACCTATATTTCAAAGATTCATGTACTACATTACACTAGTCTCTTTTCTGAATGGTTTTAGCTGTCAATAATTACTATTTTGAGCAGTTCGACCCTCCCCCTCTCCCAACTGAAGAGATTGTTCCAAATGTTTAAACAAATTTATATTTTTAAATGATGTTTCATTTTAAGGAGTGATTTCTACTGAAGTCATAATTTACAAAGGATTTACAATACTAGAAAACCATAACAATGATTTTTTGCTAGTGGACATCATCTGCATGTGATGATTATATTGACCAGGCCAAGTTAATGCTGCGACTTAAATGTCAATATGGACCTTTCTTTTACTAACATGAGTGTCATACTCAAGGAAATAACATTGTCTCTTTTGATAATGGTAATATATTTTTTGATAATGTCAAGATAATGAAAAAAAAGGGGATTGGTCAGAAGCCTATCTTGATCCACAATAAACCTTTTAAGCCTGGATCAGCTTCTGCTGCTGTGCAATAAAACTGAGGTCAATAATAAGCCTTTTGAAGGTAGACACAAAATGCTGCAGTAACTTAGCGGGTGAGGCAGCATCTATGGAGAGAAGGAATTCTTCTGAAGAAGGGTCTCGACCCGAAACGTCGTCAATTCCTTCTCTCCATAGATGCTGCCTCACCCGCTGAGTTACTCCAGCATTTTGTGTCTACCTTTGATTTACCATCATCTGCAGTTCTTTCTTAAACAATAAGCCTTTTAAGCTTGGATAGCAAATACCCATCACAATTTAAGGTGCAGATCCAACCAATGTTTCATTAATGCCATGGCAAAATTATTGATTTTTTTTCAGGTTTATATGGCACATTTACAGGTTATTGGTGATTTTTATTTGTTCTTGAGCTGACTGATTTTTTTAAAGGTGAGTTTATATCCATAATCATAAGAGGATGTTTGATTTGCCTCCTTTAGAGTAAGCATCCCATTTTCTCCTTTTCCTCTTTTCTTGTTCATCTGTAACTTTTTTTGTAACATTTTGGAAATCCAATGCATATTGGGGCAAGATTTTCAGTTTTATGTCACATTTCATCCTGGCGTCTTTCATATACTCTTTCAATTCAAGCTGCCTCTTTTTACCGTTTTAATTCTAGTCTTGCGAAAATACATAAAGCAGTCTAGTCTTTTTTTCTGGTACTAATTTTCCATCCAGAACTGTGAGTATTGATCTCCAGGTGTTCAATTTCTTTTTGACGTATGTATTTTTTTCTATATTTCCACATGTGACATTAATACTACCCTCTGAATCCATCTGCAGCCACCTGCTGCTTTAATCACATCATCCATCAATGTGCACCTTCTAACATGACTATAAAACAGGCAACAAAAATGTTTTTCTCTTATCACTATTCCATCATCAATGCTGTATTTTTAAACCATTACACAAGTTTAGATTCACAGTGAACGTATCTGCCACCAATCGTGATCTCTGTTTCTACAAATCCATTTGACATAAAACTTATTTCCTGGATATCAGGTGATGCCTCCTCTTCTTGTATGAACAGTGTTAAACACCAGCTCATCCTATGCAATATTCTCAATTCCTACTTATTCTGTTACTTTATATTTGCTTAATTGCTAACTCTAGTATTTGCCATAGTTTCTGTATTTTTAAGGGCCTGGCTGCTTCTCAACCTGTTACACCTTTGCACTTTTTGTTTATTATTGCCATTTAGCCTTTTTTATTTCACCCTACAGAAATATGATCTATCCCCTGTGCCCACACTGCCATCATTCTCGTGTATCTATGCACAAGTCCCTTGATCTTGCCAACTTCAAGGTTCTAAAATAAATGTATTGCCATATAACTTTAAAGTACCTTTCCAACCACCATTTTCAAATCCCTTTATTTTGGTTTGTGACTGCTTATAATGTCAATGGTGCCATGGTTAAGATCATCAGTAATATCGAACATTGCTCAATGTTGTATCAGATTGTTGCTCTCAGTCCACGATTTTTATATTCACTCCATCCTCCACAATCTGCTTTATATCCCTTCATGATACTTTATGGTTCTATATCTGCTTCAAGTTATTAAATATAATTGTACCTCGTATACTTTGTTGCCCATGGAGCAATAATTTGTGATCAACCACCAATATTTTATGGCTGTGCCATTAGTCATAGCTTCACGAGCATTATTGCTCATAAAGGTTCCTGCCCACATCAAGTCATGGATGACCCAGCATCGTCTCCATTCAACTAAACAGGATTAAAATGATTGCACTCAATTTTTGTGAAAAAAACCCCAATGCTAATACCGTCATCCCCCCCTAGCTACTCATTCAGGTCAAACCAGATTTATGTATTGTTACTGTTCTATTTGACTGAGGATTTGGTTTCAAACTCTGAGTCTAATCTTCTACCACGGCTGTCTACTTCACCTCATTTACTTTGTTGTGTCTGCCTCTCGTTCTTTTCTGCTGAAGCCCACATATACAACTTTGCTGCATCCCAGTTTAATTGTCAAATGCTGTTTGCACAAGCTTCCGAAGAAGTACGTATGGTTAAATGAACTCTATTCTGCGTTCCACTTGTCTGTGACCTCCCACACATCACATTTTAAACTACTTGCCCTGGTTTCCAATAACCCTTAAAGCGAATGTGAATTTCCATTCCCTGCTCCAATCTGTTCTCTCCTTCTCCTTTACTTTTATTGACTTTTTGTTTCAAAAACTATTTTACTGTATCTCTTTTCCTCCATTTCAACTCCTGTCCAAAACCCAATTTTGATTATTTGTTACAATTCGTGCCCAAATTCAATTACTTTTTTTGAAAATAGTTAATGTAATGAGGTCAGGTTATTCAGGACTAAAAGTGTTATTTAAAAAACGGAATTTACACTAAGCTGGATATTTTTGTAAGTGTAATTGCATTTGCTAAATGTAAACCCAATCGGCAAATTCAATTTTTACCTGCCCACTGCAAGAAGTTCTATGCTCAACTAATATTCTTCAAGCATTCCAATTTGGGGGGGGGGGGGGGGGGGAAATCTGGCCTTACAATCATAGCTCAAGAACAAGGGATTTTTGATACACAGAAACAATCATTCTATGACAGAGCAAACAAAAGGAACTGATAAAAATGTGTTGCGGTTGAAACCCAAAGCTTCATCAGAACTTGAATCTGACACATTGAAACTTAGTTGCAATTTCAAAAGTAGATGATTGAGATCTAAACAAAAAGAGAAAAAGCTGGAAATATTCAGAAAATGAACTTGTTTTTCTTTCCACAGATGCTGACTAATATTTTGGGCCAATGACCACAAACACAGAATCAATCCCACATTGTCATCAATCTCAGTCATATTAGACCACCCCCGCACATTCATCAATGGTGGGCATTCAGGACTAGACTAGACCAGCTCTTTCCACAGGTGCTGCTTGACCACCTGAGTGTTTACCATTTTTTTTTGTTTTTATTCCAGATAACTTATACAGGCTGTCAATAATTTCAGATACTAAACATTGAATTCAACAGTTTCAGATAACCAAATTTCCAGGTTACATCAATACTGGCCAATTCTTGTGTAAAGTATTTAACTTTATTTTTCTTTTACATTGATTCTGCTACATTGAACTATTACTAGCTAGCATTCTCTCTATTTATTTCACTTTTCATATCTGTAGTAGAATCTTCAGTTCTTTACACATACTTTGTAGAAATTCTACTGTTTGTTCTTGATCACATCAGGTAATTGTTCTTGATTGTAATTCAGATGACTGGATCGCATCTAGGTTCTGCATAGCAGGTGTTTAAAATAAATACATACGTACCTGATGTCAGTTTGATTTACTTGTATATGCTTAAGTTAAATAATGGCTGATGTTTTAATACTGTGTTGGATCGCACCAAAACTTGAATATGTTTAAGCACAGAATCCTAATGGTCTACTAATGAAAGAAGGGTCTCGACCCGAAACGTCACCCATTCCTTCTCTCCAGAGATGTTGCCTGTCCCGCAGAGTTCCGCCAGCATTTTGTGCCTACCTTCGATTTAAACCAGCATCTGCAGTTATATCCTACACATTCTAATGGTATGCTTGTTAAGACTTAATATCTTCATAAATCAGAGCTTAGGGAAAGCAGCCACTTTGGGCCAACAGGAAGCTTCTGCTGACTTTCTGATGCATCGAAGACTCTGCAGGGAAGTGATGGACTAAATAGGCTCCTGTTGCGCTGCAATGATTTGCAATTCAGCGAATGATAAAGTCGGCTGAACTACTAAAGAATAAAAGTTCTATGATCTATATGTAAAGAATGTCACGTTCACACTGAAGTGGAATATTTAAATCAAGCTGTTGTTCACTTTGTTGTGGCACTTTTATTGAATACTAGACCAAATTAGACCTGCTGGGCCCCGTTCCCCCAACGCAATATTCCACCACTCACCCATAGCCCCCAACTGCGCAGGTGCGGCTGACGGGTTTCCGTTGTGACGCCAGAAAAGATGAGTAAGGTGGGCCAAAAATTGTAGTGCTATTGTGTACTGTTTTGGCGTATTTCAGGATCACATACACACACGCATACAAACAAACACGATGAGAGTTTTAGCAATATATATATATGAGAGAGAGTATACAGATACTTTCCAAACAATGTGTTTTTCACTGGTCAAAACATTTAAGAGATTACTTCGGGTATTCAATGATACTTGGTACGACATAAAACAGTTTTGCAATGATTCAAATTTACTTGTACTACACCATCTTGTGCTGCCACATGCATTGACTTTGCTATAATAAAATAGTATCAAATGGTATTGCAAGTGAGAAGTCTAAACAATATAAACATTGGAAAAGTTAATCAAATGCCCCCTGTGAATTCTTAAATGATAGCTGTTTGATTAAAAAAAAAACATGCTAATTAGATGTGACCAGTGAATTATTTAAAACATGAAAACAAGTTTATAGAAATTAGTATCTGCTGTGAAGAGAAAAAGCAATTTGCCTTTATTCTTTATCAGAAGGGTAGCAATGTATTCTGGTGAATTGGTAACCGTATGATAAATCTCTTTGATAAAATAAAATCTTAATATGTCGGTCTATTTTCAGTGTAGATTGCTTAAAGATGAATTAGAATTATATTTTGTGATGTATAAAGTTTTTAGTGGGTGAAAATATTTAGATGAAGTGCAAGGGAATTGTACAGACCAGACAAACTGAATTACCTGGCTTTATTGTAAAATTAGATGAATCAATGAACTATTGCATTTTGAAATAAGAGATTCAAGAGAGTTTATTGTCATTAGTCACAGATAGGACAATGAAATTCTTGCTTTGCTTCAGCAGAACAATATAGAAGGTATAAATACAGAACAGATCAGTGTGTCCATATACCATTGTATAAATATATACACACATCAATAAATAAAACAGATAAAGTGCAAATAAACAGATCATGGGCTATTTATGTTCAGAGTTTTGTTTGAGTTGAGTTCAATAGTCTGATGGCTGTGGGGAAGTAGTTGTCTCTGAACCTGGACGTTGCAGTCTTCAGGCTCCTGTACCTTCTACCTGAAGGTAGCGAGGAGATGAGTGTGTGGCCAGGATGGTGTGGGTCCTTGATGAAACTTTTTGAGGCAGCGACTACGATAGATCCCCTCGATGGTAGGGAGGTCAGAGCCGATGATGGACTGGGCAGTGTTTACTACTTTTTGTAGTCTTTTTCGTATCCTGGGCACTCAAGCTGCCGAACCAAGCCACAATTCAATCGGTCAGCATGCTATCTAATGTGCACCTGTAGAAGTTAGAGAGAGTCCTCCTTGACATACCGACTCTCCGTAATCTTCTCAGGAAGAGAAGCCGATGTGCTTTCTTTATAGGTAGAGGCGCTGATGTGCTTTCTTTATAATAGCATCGGTGTTCTCGGATAAAAAACAAATGCTGCAAATATTCAGTAAGTCGTGCAGCATCTAGAGAAAAAAAACGGTACATTTCAAGCGAGAGATCTTTTAACAGAACTATTGATTTTCATGTTGGGTGGAAAAGCAATTGGAATTGGAAACCCTCTCGTCTTGTGTGGTACATTGGTTAATTTTCACTGAATATTTGACATGTGAATAGTACAGTCTAGACTAAGCCTGTCTATTCCTGGAATTGACATCCTTTGGAGGGAACCTGACAAATACTCAAAAATTTAAATGTTCCTAATTTGCCCTCATATGCAAAATCGGAGTAGTTTATAGGAATAAATTGTCACATGCTGCACATTTTCTGGTAGTATTCATTCTTTTCCCATTTCTGCAGTATTTTGTTTTTGCTTTTAAGTAAAAGAATTGAAAGTAGGACTTTATTTTCCAGTTGGTTGAAAACAGATGGTTGACCTTTGGCTAGCATTTAACATTTTCAATGGTTTGGATACTGACCTAGATGAAGTATTTTTTTTAAATTCGATACGTACAATAATTATTAAGACGACGGGAAGAGATTTGATAAAATAATAGAATTACCAAAAAGTTTATGTATATATAATTAACAGAGTAGTATATTTCAGCTTTAAAAAAAATCTTTAACAGCAATTGTACTCAAAATGGAAATAAGCTTGGTGTTTGGTCTTGTGAAAGAATAGAAATTTAGGGTACAGACCCTGAAAAATCAAGAGATAATAAACATTTACAACCTTTTTGAAGCTTCAATAATCACAATTTACTATGAGATTTAATTGTTGTGCACTACTCTATTTCAGCCAAAATAACGGACTGGTTGGACTTTTTCCACTTGTAACTATAGAATTTTACATTTTGACTGTACAAAATACATATTGAGCTTCAGTCCAAATTATAATCAAGACTTTTCAGCTCTTGCTTGCAGAACCTTACATCCGGAGAGGATAAATTGATGGAGGAGATTTTTAATTTTGGAAAGCTCAGTGACAGGAATATTTGTGGGCTGGATGAGAGGGACAGCATCTGTATAAAAAGTAACCAGTGTGGAGAGTGTGAGTCATCATTGCGAGCAATGCTTGGAAAAGTGAATGACTGGAAAATCCAGTGGCTGTTTTGGTTTTTTTGTTTGTGGAAAAGAGTTTTTAGGACAAGGTTTGGAAAAAGCTTTTTAAATTTGGAAGGAGGAAGTAAATATGCACATTCTTTTAAATGTATGTTATTTTGGTGCAGTATTATATAACTTCTCTATATCATCATGCAGCACTAATTCGGACTCTCTACCCCACCAAAGCCACACTGACAATCAACCACTTAGACTTGGCTCTCACCACTCATTTTATTCT
This sequence comes from Amblyraja radiata, assembly GCF_010909765.2. NCBI lineage: Eukaryota > Metazoa > Chordata > Chondrichthyes > Rajiformes > Rajidae > Amblyraja > Amblyraja radiata. The sequence continues at coordinate 37,006,270 of NC_045969.1, read as the reverse complement.
CTCCATATTTCAATCAACAACAGGGACAAATTACAGTGGACAATTACTGTACCACCCTGCACATATGTGGGAGGAAACCAAAACAAACCTAGAGGAAATCACGTGGTCATTTGGACTAAGCAAAGTTCACAATGCAGGTTCTGGAGGTCAGGATTGAGTCTTGGTCAATGGAGCCGTGAAGAAGCAGCTCTTCTAGCAGTACTACGGTGCTGCCACTTTGACAAGCAATATCTAGTTCATATAGTCAAAGGAGAGCACATTTATTTTATATGTACGAGTTTCATTTGTTTCTAACTTTTCCTACTACATTCTGTCACTGAGTTTCCTGTTGTTTTTACTGTAATGGCAATATACTTTTTTCAACAATATTTCTTTGTAAGGAAGTATATTACCTATTTCCTGTAGATTTTGTGTAGATGTAATTTGCATAAAATAGTCCTATACCAAATGTTTTCCCCATTGAATCAACATCATAACAAATAGGAATGTTGCTCTTGTAAATTTAAAAGTTGAAAATTCAATCAAATTCACCTGACTCTTTGGAATATGAATGTGATAAAAATTATTTCTATTTTTAGTTTTAAATAGTGTTAAATAACAAAGACGTGACATTATTATGTTCCTTTGAAATTTAACACGTTTATTCATAAACAAGGGGTCTGAATCTTCAATTAAACTATTGCAATCTGGGAGAGTGGTAAACTAGAGGAGTGGAAAGCTGAGTGGGAGTGTGATGATCAGGCATCAAAGCAGGAAATAGCAAGAACTTCCGCGAGGATAGTCAAGGAATGTCTGGCACCAGAAAGAGACTCGTTAATTGCCAGAAAATAGCCAAATGACTTGGATTTTTAAGTATTTTATTGTTTTTTATAGAAAATTAATCTGAGACTAAGAACAGCAGATGATTATTTCGAATAATTCTTAGGGAGAAAATTAATATTATATTGTGTTAAATTAGTTATTCATTCAAATTGTTTTATTTTACTGACAGGAGCAGACATACGAGATTATTTTTTTGAAAATGGGGCTCAAAGTCAACAGGCCTAGATAATATCCTTTAGGACTACAGGGCTCGAAATTAGCGGTTGCCCGGGTGCCATTGACCACCCAAAGTGCCGCCGGGCAACCTAAACGCCGACTCATTTTGCCCGGCTTGGCACGCAGAAACTGGTTTATACCGATAGACACAAAAAACTGGAGTAACTCCGTGGGTCAGGCAGCATCTCTGGAGAATAGGAACGTGACGTTTTGTGTCGGCGGCGGCTGTATTGCGGGGCAAAGATATTAGGTGCGGGGTGACGGAAGGTCGGAGCGAATGACGGGCCCCGAACAGCGGCAGCAGCGGCCGCGACAGCGACTCCACCGCCTCCTCCCGCACCCCGCCCGGCAGTAGGAGGCCTCCCTCCCCCTTCCTCCTCCCGGCCTCGGCGTGAGAGAGGGGTTGTTTTGAAAGCGCCGTTGGCGGATTTGCAAGCAGCAGCCGCTATCGCCCTGATAACTGCTGGCAACAGGGGAAAAAAGTTAAGTGAGAGCCCTGTACTACATGTTAAATGAGAGTCTCGACCCAAAACGTCACCCATTCCTTCTATCCAGAGATGCTGCCTGTCCCACTGAGTTACTCCAGCATTTTGTATATGTTTCAAATTGATTACTTTTTTCATCTGTGCATTGATTTCTATTGCAGGATGGTTAGGCCTATAACTTACCAAGTTTGAGGTTCCATTTAACATTTAAAGCCCTGCATTTAAGAATTCCTTTCCAAAAGGAATTTGAGTTCACTGTAATGATTGGAGTTTGCTGTTATGGATTTATTGCTGATTAGTATGCATCGATTGCTTGTTATATTTTTGTCCATTCGTGCTTTGTCTGTTTAATGGGTAACAAATGCCTCGCATCATTTTGAAGGATCATAAAGCCAATGTTGATCACTTTAGAAAATGTTTGTTGCAATGGAGGATTTGTTGAGTGTGGAAGTTGGGACGAGGCTCTGGAAAAATGTTCTTGGCAATTGCAGAAAAATAAACAATGCTCTTATTGTAATGGAGAGTTGCATAATGGAACAATGTATGCCGATAACTTTTTAAGTATGCCTTCTCTGCACACTGCTATTTACTCCCAAGAATTTAATTACCTGGGAAACAAAAGGAAAATGAAAACGCTATCGTCTGTTTATGAAATAAAAATCCATGGAATTTCTCTTGAAATTCAAGGCATTTCTTGAAATTGCAGTGATCTTATTTCAGCAGGCCTTGTGAGCTACTTTTTTTTCAATTTGGAACAACAGCCTTATATTTATGAAACAATATCTGAAGGTTCACACTGGTAATTTGATTAATTTTCAGTGTGTTTTTAAGCAAACTTTAAAAAGCATGGACTTGCATTAACTTAAATAAAAATGAAATAATTTACCTATTTCTTCAACCAACATTGATGCATTAGTACTTGGCAGTGTTAAAACAATATTCTTGAATGGGTAATTTGACAGAGCCTCACTGGTTTGAGGAATAATTCAGTTATTTTAAAATGTTCACCTTTCATTTTGCTTGAGTTTGCTCAAGATAAACTTCAAGAAATGCATAGGTAATCATTTTAACATTTAATTGTATTGCATTGGAAAAATCAAAATTGTAGACCTATATTTGTTACATATGTGCTATATTTGCTCAAAGAATTTCTCGTCTCAAGCATTTAAATTTCACTTTTGTTCAGGAAAAAAAAACCTTGTTATGTATTAGAAGTTCATACCAATTACATCTGCATGTAGTTTTTGTACATTGGTTCTCTTCTGTATACTTCCAAGTCCAATTCAAGTTAAAAGTAGCATACATCGTTGCCTGAACTGGCCGAACTGCAGAGGTTTCTTAAGACCCTATTATCAATATTTATTATTAAAGAACAGTGATAGTGTAATACCAATCCATGCAAAGTCTCCAGAGCTGCAATCAAGTAATCAAAATCTTATACTTTAAGAGACAACGACTAAACAGATGCCAACTGATGACTGCTGCTTATTAATAACTTTGCATGCTGAACTTGCTGTTTTTGTTCTCTACCACAAATAAATTCTTCTATTACTTGTTATTTTCTTAAGCCCTTGTGGTGCCCCAGCAAGGCTCAAAATTAATGGTCGCCCGGGTGCCAATAGCCACCTAAAGTCCTGCCGGGCAACCTAAAAGCAGAGTCATTTTGCCCGGCTTGGCAAGCGAAGGAAGGCTTGGCTGATGTGGACAGTGGACGGCCTGATGCAAACTGTGCCGGCGTTTCTCAGAGAGCTCCTGTCTTATCCTTGTTCCCTGCCTTGTCCTGTGGAGTTGCTGCTTGCTTGTAAAACAGCGGCTCAGGCAGTGGATTGGCGCTCGACACCGCTGCAAATTATTCTGTTGCTGTTGTTCCCTTAAAGGGCCTGTCCCACTTTGCGTTTTATTATTTTTTATTTTATTTTATTTTTTTAATTCAGCGACTGCAGAGCATCAGTGACTGTTTTAAAGGGCGTCAGTGACGCTCCGCAGTCAACGAAAAACTCGCAAAATGGGACAGGCCCTTTAAGGGAACAACAGCAACAGAACAATTTGCAGCGGTGTCGAGCGCCTGAGCCGCTTCTTCCCTTCTTCCTTCAGGATTCAGTGAGTGTAGACTGAACTCCTCTCTCCCCTCCACCCCCCTCTTCCCCCTCCCGCGTCCATCCCTCCTTCTCCACTCCCCCCTACCATTCTCCCTTCCCCTCTCCCCCCTACCATTCTCCCTTCTCCTCTCCCCCCCCTTCTTTCCTTCCTCCCTTCTCCCCGCTCCACACTTCTTCCCCTTCTCCACTCCCCTCACATCCCCTTCTCCCTCTCTCCCTCCCTTCTCCAACCCCCCCATTTTCCCCAGCAACCCCATTTATGGACCCAGGCTGTGACCATTGATCCCCCACACATTATCCCACACGCTAGGGACAATTTATACAAACCTTTGGAGTGCGGGAGGTAACCCTAACCCAAACTCTAGGTTGATAGGTTTGGTATTTATAAATTGTCCCTAGTGTGTGTGGGATAGTGTGCGGGTCGGTGAGCCGAAAGGCACTGTATCTCTGAGCTAAATGTGACACAGGGGCCCCAGGGGTTGGACTCGAACCCCCAATATTCTGCACTAAACTGTTGGTCACGAATGGTCCCAGAGGCAGATCTCTCTTCCAATGGTCTCTCCAAACCCCCAGAGGCAGTGGGCTTTTCAACTGGATACAGGCAATGTTGTCAATGTACCAGTGCCCACTGCAATGTACCCACCTGCTCTGGCCACTGAGTCTAAATCCCCACCACCCATTTTGAAGCAAGGCGAGAGGGCGGGGGGGGGGGTGTTGTTCCCAAAGTCTGCATTTATCCCATAGTCAGTTACTAATACAGATGATGTGGAGTAGACGTTGTGCAGTACTATTAGTGGGATCTAGCTGTCACAGGCTGGGTCCTCAAATGGGGGGCGTCGGGAAGAGGGGGGGGGGGGGGGGGAGAAGGGGATGTGAGTGGAGGGAGGAAGTGGAGAAGGGAGAGAACAGTAGAGGGGGAAGGGGAGAAGGGTAGGGGGGAGTGGAGAAGGAGGGATGGAGGCGGGAAGAGGGGGGTGGAGGGGAGAGAGGAGTTCAGTCTACACTCACTGAATCCATCCCTGTGAAATGTTAGACGGTGATTTGGATCTGGAAGCGGACCAATACAAAATATAACTGAACTATTCAGACATCTTTTCATTTGCACAATTGATTTTATTGTATTAATTTTAATATATTAATGTTTAAAATCCATGCATCGAAGAAATAATTTTTTTACAGCCCATCTGTGGACCCTAACCCCAACCCTAACCGGGGGTCACCCGCAGGACGGCATACGTCAGCGTGTGACAGGGCACACTACATGATGAGACACCCAAATGTCGCCTCTGGATTTTGAACATTCCAAAATCCTGGGGTGACAGGGAGACACCGCGCGTCACCACGCGACAACCTCTTTTCAGGCTGTCGCCGAAAACGTCGCCCAAGTGGGAAAGGCCCTTAAATCCCTCACACCACGGGAAGGGGATAGAAACTGCAAAGCCACCTGCCTGCGTTTGGTCCATATCCCTCCAAACCTGATCTATCCATGTTCCTGTCTTTGTCCCAGTCTTTCTATCTGTCTCTGTCTCGCTCTGTCTCTGCATCCATCTCTGTCTATCTCTGTCTCTGCCTCTGCTCTTTCTGTCTCTCTCTGTCTCTGTGACTCTGTCTCTTGCTTACCAGTTCTCCCCCACTTTTTCCATTAGAAACCCACCCCAAAATTTGGGCATTGTAGCTCCCCCTAATGCTCCAGTGTAGTGCCAAGTAACAGCCATGTTGCTGAAAGGGTTGTTGTGATACAGCATGGTGTTCCTGAAGTCCCACACCAGCAGAGCTACCTAACATCTGCACTCCCCTTGACCTCGTCCTTACAATACTAGCAAGTTCAGCTGAGGCTGAGCGAGGCTTCAGCCGGCTGAAGCAGCTGAAGACCACGATCAGAAGTTCCCTCCAGGACGACCAGGTGAAGGACCAGCTCCTCATCATGCTGCATGCCAGTAACATCAAGGACCTTGATCCCCGGCCAGCCATCAACTTGTGGCATGCAGGAGGGATGAGGGCAAGGAGGCCAGACACGGGAGAAGACCCAGCTGCAGCATCTGCCTCGGGACCTCACCCTGACAGTGACAAGTCTGATGAGGAGGATGCTTTGCTCAAGAGTGACTCAGATGACAATTAAATGACTTTACATGTAGTTGAACAGCTCTGTCTTTACTTTTCTTTTCAGGAGATGGTTTAAATATCAAGCAGAAAAGTTACATAAGTTCTCACAAATATAATGTTTCTGTTCATTTAAAGTTGATACCCCCCCCCCCCCCCCCCCCCAAAAAAATAACCACCAGCCATTTTTGTTGCCCTTCTGGGCAATCTCACTTGCCAAGTTCCATGATTGATTCAATATAGTCACCTAATTCGATGACTCATCTTCTTAGTGGGCACAGAGTAAAAGAGGTACTATGTACATTCAAACGTATGGTATAGGATGGTTCAGGTAATAATAATAATACAGTAACAAGTATTTTACAAGAAAAATAAAAGCAAAGTACACTTCCATTCTCTTTATTTCTTTTAAATGACAAAATCCTAGAGCAGAAGGGATATATTATTTATCTATTTTTCCCCTCTTGATGTTGTTACTGTGTCTACCTTCAAAGGTGTCAAACAGATGGATTCAATTCTTTATCAACTCGCCTTGCTGTGACTGGGCACAACAGAGATTGATGATTGAAGATTCAAGAGGAAAAGACCCATTCTATGTCCATGTCATGATAATTTTCGGTCCTTCACAGAAAACATGCTTGCATCAATCTGTAGTGTGCATGGTTAAGCATATATGTTACCATAGTCCAGGATTTATTGACACAGGTTGATTATACGCTGAATAATCCAAACACATTTTTGTTTGGAAGTGGAAAGAAATAATAGAAATTGCATTGTTTGCAATGTGTAAAAAGAGTTGAGATACTGTATTATAATTTTGCTGCATGTCATTGTGGTATATATCATGTCTTGATTGGTGAATATGTTTAGTTTGTGACTTTATTTGAAGCAGAAATAATGTGTGAATGCTTCATTGAGCATAATTCCGACTGGTAACTACGCATTTCGTCCGAGCATATTATTGCACACGTCCACCTAAACTGTCATTCGGCAACCTAAAAAAGCTGCCTAGGTCGCCGGGCTGGCAACAGTGAAAAAAAGTTAAGTGAGAGCCCTGCCCAGTATTAGTGACCTGTTGTTACTTTAGCAATTGAAACCCCAAATTATGGATTCCACAACTATTTGATTTTTTTTTGCTGATTATTTAGCTAGTTAAGCGTGAAAGTTGCATGTGTGATTGATTGGCTGCAGTTTGTTTCATTGCTAAGAAAGTCAAATATCTTAACAGCTGCGCATTCCCAGTTTTATTAATTGTTGGTTAATTGGAGGGGAAGAGTACTTTTATGAAGGGCATCAAAGGTCCAGTCTCTTGGATATTGTGGTGACAACTCTAAGAATGTTTATCCCTGTACAGCATATGGAGTGTATATCAGCTTAATTATCATTTTGTTTTTTAATGATTAAAATTGTGAACAAATTATGGGCTCAATAATATATATAAAAATATACATAACTGTTCACACCTAAACCTAATGAATAAAATGAAGCTGTTGCATTCAGTAAAATATAAGGTTATTGCATTAGTTCCTTGGACTGATAAGTATTTTATTTTAAACCTCTTTAGCGCCAGTAGTTTAGTGTGAGATTTAAATGCATGTGTGAGTGGGTCATAGAATGTGTGAGCCTCGCACCTAATGTGTGAAAGTTCGCATGTATGTATGATAGGGCTATGAAAGATAATGAGGAAACGTTGTTAAATACTTGCGTGGATTTTTTTAAACTATTTAGGGAAAATATCTGTTAAAGATTATAATTTGCATGTTTTGGAAAGAAACCAGATAAAAAGACTGAAGAAGCACTTACAACAACATTTGTGCATGCTGCTCCTGCTGGCACTGATCTTTAACAGCTTATGTTGAACAGCTTGGAGTCAACAGGAAAAACAGACGCTAATGCATGGACATACTAATAAAGCACTGAAGTAAAACTCACCCTTTGCTTAGAATTCCAATCATTGGTACTTCTGAAAATTTGAGGTAGTACAAGAGGAAAGGTCGTAAAACAGGACATGGATTTAAAGTGATTGGCAAAACTGCTAGGTGTAGGTATGTTGCAAAGCCTACCTGAAGCGTCTTTGAAAATCTGCCGCTACGGGTGTGCGCGATTTTGGCGCCGTTTAGAGGGGGCGGGTTTAAAACGCGATTTTCTCTAAGCTGCTCAAATCGAAGATGTTCAGCCTAGTTAATTATTAACGAAAAATCGCTGGAAGACCCCGTCGCAAAAGCTATTATTAGGTTTAAAGGCCTTGAATAATAGTTATAGTAGTTTAAAAATCAATCTCTAAACCCGCGACCGCCAGCAACCGCAGGGTCTCATAAAGCAGACAACTGAAGGAAGGTTGTATATTTTTACATTAAAAAGGGCTTCTAAAGATCCCGTTATACAAAGTTTAATATTGCGAGAAGCTCATTTTGGGCCCATTATATCGCGCAGTATTTTTCTGGGCATTTGGGGGCACAAATCTACCGCAATGTGAACGTTCTAAACCAGCGCGTTCCACAGGGACCCACTGGAAAGCTGATTTAAATGGGCATTTATTTACAGCAATTGAACACTGAATTCCTTCCATTTGGCCTATAAATTAATGTAAATGAGATTTAAAAATCATGTTTTATTGTGAATTATTTGTGAATATTATTTGGACATTTAGGCTATTTAAAAATGTTAATCATTTATTAAGAAATGGATAGATGTTTAGATCTAGTAATTGAAGTCTGAAATTAGCTACAATTAGGTAACTAACTAATTATATGCTTTAATTTCAGGTCATCCAAGTAAGATTATTTTATATTTGTTTCAGAATGCTTCAATCTATGATAACTGAAAATTTCATTCAGTTCTCTTAATTTTTAAGAAAGTTATGGGCTTTTGACTGTTCACGATCACAACTTTTTTGTTATGTCCATAGAAAATCAATAGGGAACAAGATGCTCATTTCCGAGTATGAAAATGGCCATAACTTTTTAAATACTTGAGATATGAAAGTGAATTAGGTGTCAAATTAAACTTATTTTTATGCTTTATCTGATGGGATAAATTACAGACTTGATTTTTAAAATCTCAAAATTTTGTAACATTGCTACTAGGTGTAACATGAGGAAAAATAGTTTTGCACAACAAACCTAAAAAGGTAATATAGATTAATTCCACCATGGAAAGGAAATTGGGGAGCAGGAAGAGAGTTGGGAAACAGAACTAACAAGATTACTATTGCAGAAAGTCAGCATTGGGCGAAAAAGCCTCATTTTATGACAATTCTTTGGAAGCCAATATGTCTACCAAAATATTCTTCTTTGGTTACTACTTAACATGTGCAATCTGTTTTATCTCTGTTTATCCTGAATGTTTATGTTTGATTATAAGTGCAGTATTGTTTGATACAGCAAAGGAGAAGGTTGTGTATCCTATTGCTATAGGAGAAAAGTAATCCAGTTAATCCCACTGCATGCGCCTTTCCTTTAAACTCCCAAGTATTTCACTGCAAAGGTCTATTTCATTTTCTTTTCCAGGTAATTGGCACTTTTTGAGGCAATGCTCATGACGTCTTCCTGCATGGGAAATAAATTCATCTTTGATTTTTTTTTTTAATTACAATCATCCTGAATCTTTATCTTTTGGTCCCTACGCTTGTGCCACCAGAAAAATAAATAAAAATAAATCTATCAAATACTTCATGATCTTTGATAGTGTGGATGTGGAGAGGATGTTTCCACTAGTGCGAGGGTCTAGGACTAGAGGTCAGTCACAGCCTCAGAATTAAAGGATATTCCCGTAAGAAGGAGACGAAGAGGAATTTATTTAGCCAGAGGGTGGCTAATCTGTGGATTGTTTTGCTGCAGAAGGCTGTGGAAGCTGTCAATGGATACTTTCAAGGCAGAGATAGATAGATTATTGATTAGTGCAGGTGTCTGAGGTTATTTGGGGTGGGGTGGGGTGGGGGGGGGGTGGGAAGCAGGAGAATGGGGTTAGAAGGGAGATATTGATCAGCCATGATTGAATGGCTATGTAGACTTGATGGACTGAATGGCTTAATTCTGCTCCCATCACTTATGACCTTAAGAACTTCCCATGCTGCCTCCTATAAGGACCACATGCCATTCTCCCAGTTTTTCCAACTTTATCTGACCTGATGAGACATTCTGCAATGCTGTTCTTGAGATGTCTTCCTTTTTCCTTATGTGTCTTTCCCTCTACAAGGCTGGAGGTCACTAGTTGGTCCCGGTCTTTCCTGTGGCATTGACCAGGACGGGGCCAAAGAAGTACACTGTCATCTTTGTTTGTTTGCTCTCTCACCAGTGGGGTTTTGTTTCCTGGACCAGAGTTACCCATGTGGTGCCATCATCTACTAGTATCTAAACTGTGTCCAGGCCAAGATTTTCTGTAAATGTGTGCACATCCCTCTCTCCAGCTATGGACAAATAGTCCTGTGGCTTTGTGGGGACCTCAGGAGAATATATGGCTGAGGGAGTAAACCTTTCCCCCGAGTTATCTTGGTGAAGAATGGGAATAAACCCAGGCAGAAAGTATGGCCTGTACTTTAATGGACACCTCTAATACCAACAGACCAGTGAGAGTGAATGGTTGAAATGGAGCTAACTACATGTAACATCACTGAGTGATATCCACCTGGCAAGTGAGAGGCAACTGACAGGATGGTTGTGGTTGTATATTCTTCTAGAGCTGTTGTGATGTTGAAGAATGCAGGTGTTAGCTTCTCCATCAAGACTAAACTTCTCAGCACTTTAGCACATCTCCCAAAGGGAATTAATGATAGGCAATGATCTCCACATCCATACGTCTGCGATAATCACAATGGAATATTACTCAGACATTAGATTTTTCTGCAGACTCGCAGATTTCCACGGATTTTGAAATTCGTTAAAAAAGAAAATATGTCTAAATCTCTATAGATCTATAAATGACTTTCCATGAAACAGTGGGACTGATGATCGAGGGCGCCAATTGGATGAGAGAGACATCGGTCAACAGGCGGGGGGGGGACCATGATGATTCAGCATGATGATTGGAGGAGGGAGACGTCTGGGGGCGGGGCAAGGCGAGGTCTGCTGGAGTGGGTCAGCGGGAGAGTGGGCACTGGGCTGGGAAAGGCCAGGGCGCGGCTGCAGGGCCGGGGCCTTGTTGGTGTCAATAAGTCTTTTAAAAGCAAGTAGAGGGAGTGTGGGAGCCTTGGTGAGCAGAGGGGGAAGTCTCTGTGAGTGTGAGCAAAGGCGAGGGAGTTCCCTGTGAGTGAGCAGTGAGCAGTTTCCTGACAGTGTGAGCAGTGGTGAGCGGTTTTCTGTGAGTATGAGCAAAGGTGAGGGGTTTCTTGTGAGTGTGAGCAGTGAGGGGTTCTCTGAGAGTGTGAGTAAAGGTAAGGGGAGGTCCCTATGAGTGTGAGCAGTGAAGGGTTCCTTGTGAGTGGGGAAGACCCTGTGAGAAATTAAGGGTAGACCGGCATGAAAACTAATTTCAAGGTACAATTATCAAAAAAAATCTGCATAAAGGGGGCACTGCCCCCTTTTACTCCCACCTCTTGCCTCTTGGACCCCATCTCTCTTCCTCTTTTTTCATTTTTTTCCTGTCTCATGCCTGATTACTCCTGACTGATGGTAATATTCTTCCTCGAGTCCTTGTTAACAGACTGACCACTCTCTTTGAGGGAAAGCTTCCAGAAAGCCAGAAAGGTGTTCATGAAGAATGTGGAACTGAAGGCATGATATTTGCCGTGTGACAACTTCAAGTGAAGTGCATGACAACTCCAAGAGAAGGGCCAAGTATAACACTGCAGCTTATTCACCAAATCTTTTGAATCTTTCAATCTCACCAAAGCTTTTGACATTGTTTGCTGTGAGGACCTTTTAGAAGATTGTGGTAAAGTATGGTTGCACTGAAAAGCTCTAAGCTACTTGTGTTCTCTACAAGTTCTAATTCCAGGTTCATCAGCTCTGATTACCATTCATCACTCTCTCTGAAATAGCAGCAAAAGCATTTGTCAACTGGACAGATTGGGTCATTATTCTATCACAGACGTTCCCATTCTTGTTCCCACCCCTCCTTTCTGCAACCTAGAACATGTTTGATTTTTCATTTTTTTCTGATGTCTTGTAACATTACCTATGTTTCCCTCTCCGCAGTTATGACCTGCTGAGTATCTCTAGTATTTTGTTTTTATTTCAACTACCTTTAGAATCTACCTATTCTCTTCTGCAAACAAGGGCGGGCGTGAAACAGACTACTAATTAATTTTTAAGAAGATACTGCAAATGCTAGAAAATCGAAGGTAGACAAAAATGCTGGAGAAACTCAGCGGGTGAGGCAGCATCTTTGGAGCGAAGGAAATGGGCAACATTTCGGCACGAAACATTGCCTATTTCCTTTGCTCCATGGATGCTGCCTCACCCGCAGAGTTTCTTCAGCATTTTTGTCTACCAACTAATTAATTTTCATTTGTGTTGAAATACAACCAATTTATTGATTGTGCATCTTGATTTTGAGGAATTTTGACTTTTTATGTATGGTAACTAGTGATGTCATCAGGTTGTAAATTGGTTGCGATCAGCTTCACATGGTGAAAATCCAATTGACTGGGCATTATTCAGCTGTACTGTACAAGATACAAGGGTTACTACAATGGTTATTTTTGTTGATGCCTCCGTGCCCTTTCAAACCATTTGATTTATTCTTGAAATGCACTTTACTAATTTTAATATAGGATTCCAAATCTAATCTGTACAGATTTTGACGGTGTGAATTGATGATTTGCAATCTGATTTCTAGACTGAGAAGGGACCTTCCTCTTTGTGACATCCCATGAGTTTCTTGTATGTTACATATAAAACTGCAGATTTTTTTGTGATCTGTTTATTTTACAGTTTGTATAATAAGAACAATAAACGGAATGATGAGTGCAAAACAGTAGAATAGTGCAAGATTATAATACAATCTGAAAAAGTACAATAAATAAATAACCTAGTGAGGTAGAGTTAAGAGTACGAGTGTGCATGGCAGCATCTCCAGGAAGTGGGTATGAAAGGTAATCGGTTCAGGAGTGTGCATAGTAGTGGGGGAAGATGCTGGTCTCGAGTCCGGATGTCCAAACTTTCAAGCTCCTGCATCTTCACCCAGAAGATAGAAGAGGGAAAAAGGAATAGATAGGGTGGCAGTCAGTGTTCTTGATGCAGGGAACTTATGGAGGACTGGGCTTTGTTCATTGCTCTCTGCGGGTTCAGGTGGTCAAGAGCAGAGCTGTTGGCGTACCAGGGTGAGAAGCCTTCTGCAGCGCATGTGTAGGAGTTTGGGAGAATCCTTGTGGACATGCTGAATTTTAGTATTCAAGTATTTATTGATTAACATTTTGATTTTGATATTAATTTAGAATACTCAAATCAAATTGATTAGCTTGTGTGCCAGAGAAGAGACTACTCAACACACGCCAATTTAAATGTATGGTAAGTATGTCAATGGAAGTTCCAGATATTTGACTTGCCTCAATGTTAAAATAGCCTGTTTTCCAAAACTAAAATGCTAGAGAACTACAGATTCTAATTCAGTCTGATGGATGCTGGAACTTCCATATTCTCCATTATGTGACCTACTGAAGTCAATAATCAGCTCCTTGGTCTTGGAGGTGTTTAGTGACAAGTTGTTACGTGCGCACCAATCCGTCAGGTTCTGCACCTCCGCTCTGTATTTTGTTTCTTCACCGTTGGTGATCAGCCCAATCACTGTTGTGTCGTCTGCAAACTTGACGATGGTGTTGGTGTTGAATGCCGGAACACAGTCGTGTGTGAAGAGGGAGTAGAGCATGGGGCTCAGTACACAGCCCTGTGGTGTGCCGATGTTCAGGGTGATAGTGGAGGACAGGTGCGGACCCAGTCTCACTGCCTGCGGTCGCTCCGTCAGAAAATTCAGGATTCAATCGCATATTGGCGAGCTGAGGCCTAGCTGGTGGAGTTTGGTGGTGAGCTTGGTGGGGATGACCGTATTGAATGCAGAGTTATAGTCTATGAAGAGCATCCTCACGTACGTGCCCTGTCTATCCAGGTGAGTCAGGACAGTGTGAAGAGCCAGAGAGATGGCATCCCCTGATGATCTATTTGCCCTGTATGCAAATTGATGAGAGTCTAGTGAGGCAGGGATGCTGGATTTGATGTGGGAGAGGACCAGCCTTTCGAAGCACTTCAGAATACTGTGCTCGTTCGGAAGAAAGGAGAAAGGGTAGTGGTGAACTTGGCATTGGAAGGATGAACATCAGAATTTGGATCAAGGTTGATGAAGTAATGAGGAACTGGTTAGTTCGGAATGGAAAATATGAAATTCAAAATGTACCCAGAGTAAAATAAGCAGTTGAGATGTCTAGGATCGAAATCATAGTAACTGGAATACTCTATCATCACATGTGAGTTAGCACAGTGAAATTCTTTGCTGCATACCCAATTTTTACAAATAGCAGCTACCTACGGCGCTGACAAAGTTACAAAGCACGCCGGCTCCCCCATTTGTTCTCCCCCCCACCCTCCCACAGCTGTCCCCCCCCCCCCCCCCATGCCGGGTTCTCCATTGTTCTTCCTCCCCTCCCCTCCATCACGGCAGTTCCCCCCTCACCAGGTCCTTCATTGTTCTTCTCCTACTACCCCCCCCCCCCTCACGGCAGTCCCCCCCACGCCGGGTCCTCCATTGTTCTCTCTCCCTTCCCCCCTCCATGTTCTCATCAACCGCTGCCCCATGAGGCACCGCCGCTGCCGCCGAGGCTCCATTGTCGCGAGGCTCCACTGCTTCTGCCGCCGAGGCCTCATGGCTGTCGACATCCCACCTCACGCCTCCGTGGTGCTGACCCGGGCCCCAGCAGCGGACTCCGTCGGCCACTCCACTGACCTGCAAGGCCCCAGCCGGGTCCTGACCCAGGCTTCTTCGCGGCGATCCGGAAGGGATCGAGACCGCGGCGCCTCGATAAAGGCTTCCGACCACATTCTCAGCCTTTTTGTCCTCTTTGACAATTTCAGGATGTTTGAAGGAGCATTCTTCAGCCCATTAATGCTTCTGCAATGCAGTTGGTATTGTAAATTAAGGAATACAACACCCAATTGCTTGCCCAATAAACTCCTGCAAACAGCAACAGGAAAAAAACTTAGTACTCTTAGGTTGTGAGAAGTAACAAGTGATTTGAACTGATTTGTGAGTACTGCCCATTGCGTTCAAGATTTTGGAGAGCTGAATTAATAGTGGAGGAGAAGTTGCACTGAATTTTGAATGTTAAAATAACATTCATTTATGTATTACATCAGTTCATAGAGATGCATCATGGAAGCAGGCTTGCACTTGCAGTTCCCAAATCATTTGCACTAATCCCAAGTGGAGAACAGAATCGCTCTCTCACATTGCATTTGTTCCTTTCCAAGTTCATAAAATCTTCGGTGTTGTCAGTAGTTCATTTGTAAGATACCTCAAATGACTGTCTTACAACAGCCAAGAAGGCAGACCAGTGCCTATATTGCAGCAGACTGAGGAAATCGGTATGTCCCCAATGACCCTTACAAACCTCTATGAAAATGCTATAGAAAGCATACTGTCAGGTTGCATCAATGCTTGGTATGGGAACAGATCTGCCCAAGACTACAAGAAATTATAAAAAGTTGTGGATGTAGCCCAGTCCATCACGCAGACCAGACTCCCGACCATTGAATCTTTTTACACTTCACACTACTTGGAAAAGCAGTCAAGATAATCAACGGACAGAGAATAAAGAAGCTGGAAAGCGTGCGCCACCAGACTGGAACAGCTTCTTCCTCTTGGTTATCAGGTTTCTGAATGGTCCTTCCAAAAGCTTCCAACACCTAATGCCGCATCGCGGAAATTGGACGTCTCTAGAACTGATGTGCTACATTGCTGAAACCTATATTCTACATTCTATCTTTCCCATTGGTCTACCTATTATACTTGAAATGCTTTGTATTGTTGTATAGTATTATCTGATGTGATTGGATAGCATGCAAAACAAAGCTTTTTTACTATACCTCAGTGCATGTGACAATAATAAACCTAAACAAAGTTTTTTCTCAATTCTAGAAATATTAATCAGCGTGAAGTTACGGGTGCCGTTGAATGAAAGTTTTTGACAACTGTTATCATCATGTAATGCTAAGTTAGGTATGGGACTGTAATATGTCTGCTTCATTGTTCACTAAGGTCACAACTGATAATCTTGACACAACGCCACATTCCTGATCTCCTCGTACCACTTGAGGAATTATTTTAAAGTGCCCTAGCAATTGTATAGCCAAGCTTCTTCAGGTGTCCTTTGAATGGTGAGGTATCTTGAAGAACGTGGAGGCTATTTAGCAACAAGTTATTTGGATTGTTCCATACGTGGATTCAATCACGGGTCTGATTAATCTGCAGATTTCCTATGGCCTTTTGTCAACTTTTAACGGTACCCAAAAATGTATGTGCCAACTTGTGGTGAATGGGAAGTCTTCTGTTTATTCTCATTTCCTCTCCTCAGTGCAGTTCCAAGTAGACTGCAACTTTATTTTATTGCACTTGGCTATCGCCACATCAGATGTGAGAGAAATGGAACCATCAGTGGGACCAAATCATAGCATTTTGAATCTGGGGTCTGAAACATTTCAGCAAATGTACATACATTAGCTAGGATCTGTCTATACTACTGTTAAGTTTATCATCTTGTTTGTTATACAAGTTGCAGATCTGAAAGGTACAGCAGGTTACCTGCATTTTATTCCATAAGGGCCAATCGATCAATCTATCCGTTGTAAAAACAAAACACTACAAGAAAGTATCAATGTGGTTAGTGTCTAATTATGTGGCGTCACTGGTAAGTCTCCAATAATGTCTCTGGTTTGATTCCAAAGGCGCAGCTAATATTACAGAATACCTGGTTTAAGGTGTCGGACTGAATATCTTAAATGTAAGAGCATGGAGGAATGGGAGAATTAATGGGGTGGGGGTGAAGGTATGGATCAAATAAATTCTTCCAAGGTTCAATTATTGATGAAACTCCTGCAGAACCTTCAGCAATTCATTGTCCTTGTGCAAGTGAATAATACGCCTATGTCCAGTTGATAGCATGTTTTATTCTCGCCTTAGCATGCTTGAAGTTGGTATAAGCACTTCAATACCAGTCTTACATAGAATGATCTTATTGGAAATGCAAAGGATGCCTTGCTTGACTGTTCATTTTGGAAAGAAGAATGCTTGTTAAGGACTAATGTATCAAATTAAACTTTGAGGAAGAGGCAGCAGAAATAACTAGCCAGAATCAGGTCAAGGTTGTAAAGTATGATCAGACTGAGCAAGTGGCACGTGGGGGGTCAAAAATCTCACTCCCCTTGA
This sequence comes from Amblyraja radiata, assembly GCF_010909765.2. Taxonomy (NCBI): domain Eukaryota; kingdom Metazoa; phylum Chordata; class Chondrichthyes; order Rajiformes; family Rajidae; genus Amblyraja; species Amblyraja radiata. The sequence goes on along the minus strand of NC_045969.1, from coordinate 36,989,196 downwards.
AGCTGCTGATCCCATTGTCTCTGTCACCTCTCCCTCCCTCTTCTTTTCCCTACCATCAGTCACTCCCTCCCTCTCCTCTCCCCTTTCACACTCCCCCTACTAAAGACAATGTTTAAATAACATTTCTTCTCCCATCCCTCACTCTGTCAACTCTCATGGCTTTTGCATTGGCTGCAGAGATCACATTGGGATGTCATTTTTGGTTTTTGTAATCTTCACGGTAGCTTGTATAAATGAAATCCCGTTGTGATTGGACGACTGTGAGATGCCATCATCACTGGAAGCTGCTAGAAAAGTCTCACTCTCGCAGGCTGTTATTATTTTCGATTTTGTCTTTTTTTAAACTTTAAATATCAATAACGTGAAATGTAACATCAAATGTGAAGAAACTTGATACTAACGACCACGGGATAAATTTGAGTAAGATTCTACAAAAATATTTGCGCTATTGTGTACCGTTTTGACATAGTTCATTGATCCCACAGACAGACAAGGCGAGACTTTTAATAGTACAGGTGCACAACCTTTTATCCGAAGATCCAAATAACGAAAACCTCCGAATAGCGGCCATTTTTTCGGTCCTTGAAGAAAGGTCCTTGAAAACGTTCACCGAGGGCGGCCCGCAGAGGTGACAGCGGAACCTCTGGTCGGTCCTCGAAGAAAGGGGAACTAAATCCCCATTCATAAAAGAGAATGTGAGGGTATATTGCGCGAGAAGGTTAATAATTGACAATATGCTGCTGCCTGCCCGCTGAGTTAAAAGGTTCCCACGGTAGCACGATACACAGTGTATCGTGAGTCTTGCGTGGGAACTTTTTAACTCAGCGGGGGAGGCAGCAGCATATTGTCAATTATTAACCTTCCCGCGCAATATACCCTCACATTCTCTTTTATGAATGGGGATTTAGTTCCCCTTTCTTCGAGGACCGACCGGAGGTTCCGCTGTCACCTCTGCGGACCGCCCTCTGTGAACGTTTTCAAGCGCAAGCACGGAGATCCCAGAGACCCACAGCCAGCAGCAGCCCAGCCCAGCTCCAACTACAGAGGAAAATTGCAAACTGGCCGGAGACGTCAGGACCACCAGAAGCCGTTCCCCGAGCTGCGCCCCCTCATCGGGACACCGACCCCCAGGCCCACTGCAAGCACGGAGATCCCAGAGACCCACAGCCAACAGCAGCCCAGCCCAGCCCCGCTCCAACCAAAGATCTTTGGTTCCAACTACAGAGGAACCTGGGTTGCGGATGACGGGGCGCAGCTCGGGGCGTCGTAGGGGCCCATCGGGGAGCGGGTTCCTGTTGGTCCTGACGTCTCCGGCCACCTGCCACCCTCCGGGAACTGTACCGCCCTTGCAGGAGAGTGGGGTTGTTTGCAGTTGCAGAGGGAGGGGGCAAGGGTGGTACAGTTCCCAGTCTCAGATCCAGTCCAGGGGGGTGGCCGGAGACGTCAGGACCAACGGGACACCGACCCCCAGGCCCACTGCAAGCACGGAGATCCCAGACATCCACAGCCAGCAGCAACTCCAGCCCAGCCCCGCTCAACTCCAGAGGAACACGTAGGGGCAGAAGCTGATGGTGTGCAAGGTACGTCTTGTTCTTGGGGTGGCGGATGAGGGGGCGCAGCTCGGGCTGTGGGCAAACTGCCACTTGTCGCCGTAGCGGCACATCGGGGAGCGGATTCCTCTGGAGTTGGAGGGGGAGGGGGGTATTGTGCTGTTTGATCGCCCCCTGCTATCCCAGGGACAGGGAGACACAGCGGCTTTTTAGACTGGTGGGCAATCACTTCCAAAGTTCTGCCCACACAGTCAGTACACCTCTCCTACACTGCATTTCATACAAACATTTATTCTGCAAGAAAAAACGACATTGAAGACTCAAACTCGCGACCGAGTAACTGCCGGGATCAAGGCGCAAACTCGCGACCTTGCGGACATGAGCCGAGCACTCTACCACTGAGCCAGCCATTAAAATCTACGCTAAAAAAAATCCATTCCGAAGACCGACAAATTCTGAATTACGAAAAGTGTCTGGTCCCAAGGCTTTCGGATAAAAGGTTGTGCACCTGTATATAGATATATAGATAGATATATCAGAAGCATGTGACTCATCAAAAAAAGCTGCCAAAATATATCTAATCCCATATGCTACTGGAGTGCACTTGCTGCTTGAGAGATTTGCTCACTTTATAGAAATTACACTTTGAAGGGAACAAGATGTCCGTCTTTTCAGGTCAAATTACTTTGGCGAGCATAAGTATCAACATAACCTTCAACTTTGGCTAAAATATTGCAGAGTTCTTCCCAATTTCCAACAATAAATATTTGTTTTGATCAACATAGCACGATTCACAAAGATCCCAGTGGTCTTCGTGTAGAACATTCTCTTCTAAAAAATCTGGAAACCTGGGCTTTGATTAAGTCAAGTCAAGTCAACTCTATTTGTCACATACACATACAAGATGTACAGTGAAATGAAAGTGGCAATGCCTGCGGGATTGTGCAAAACAACAGAACCGAACAGAACCAGTATTTACATTTCGAAAAAAGACACAACAGTAATTACGCACCGGTGAGATCAGAGTTTACAGTCCTGATGGCCTCCGTCTCATCCTCTCTGTTTTCGCAGCGTAGCAGCTGGAACAGTCCGTTGCTGGGGTGATAGGGGTCCTTCATGATCTTGCTGGCTCTGAATCTGCACCTCCTGGGGTATAGGTCCTGCAAGGGGGGGGGGGGGGGGGAAGTGTAGTTCCCATGGTGCGTTTTGACATAGTTCATTGATCCCACAGACAGACAAGGCGCACTATTCTCTCGTACTCGGCCTGGCCCTGGCTGTAGACTCCAGCCATCTCGGGGTGTCACCAGGGGGCATGTCGCCAGGGGGTCGCCTGCATGGTCGTGAGAGGTCGCCAGGGGTCTCCTAGTCACTCAAAGAGTCGTAGCGTCTTTCTCGTTGCCGCTGAATTTTCAACATGTTGAACATTTTCTGCGACCTATGACGGGTGCCGGCAGTCGCCGAAAAGGTTGCGTAAGTGGGACAGGCCCTTTACCACCTCAGGCAGCTGAGGAAATTCAGAGTCTCGCTGAGGATCCTTCAATCCTTCTACTCTAAATCTGAGGAAGGACATTATTGCCATAGAGGGAGTGCAGAGAAGGTTCACCAGACTGATTCCTGGGATGTCAGGACTGTCTTATGAAGAAAGACTGGATAGACTTGGTTTATACTCTCTAGAATTTAGGAGATTGATAGGGGATCTTATAGAAACTTACAAAATTCTTAAGGGGTTGGACAGGCTAGATGCAGGAAGATTGCTCCCGATGTTGGGGAAGTCCAGGACAAGGGGTCACAGCTTAAGGATAAGGAGGAAATCCTTTAAAACCGAGATGAGAAGAAATTTTTTTCACACAGAGAGTGGTGAATCTCTGGAACTCCCTGCCACAGAGGGTAGTCGAGGCCAGTTCATTGGCTATATTTAAGAGGGAGTTAGATGTGGCCCTTGTGGCTAAGGGGATCAGAGGGTATGGAGAGAAGGCAGGTACGGGATACTGAGTTGGATGATCAGCTATGATCATATTGAATGGCGGTGCAGGCTCGAAGGGCCGAATGGCCTACTCCTGCACCTAATTTCTATGTTTACTCTGGTGCACTAGAAAGTATCCTGACTGGAACCATCTCGATCTCCTTGGGTTTGACCTTGTAAGAGTACTTTCAGTTTCTGATCCAGTATATGTTCTGTTACCTTCTGGATTCTCATTTCTTTAATGTGTACCTGAAGCAGGTAGGCACAATAAACCACAGTACAAGTTTATTTATTTAGTATATTTCAGACCCATACATTCATGCTAAATCTAAAAGATAAGTTTGTAAATTTAGGCTTGTAAAGGCAGGGTAAAAATTAAAAGCTACTTTAAGTTTGGGTTGTCACCCTCAAAGAACACAGAACAGACCCTTCAGCCCGTGATGTCTGTGCCGACTATGATGCCAATTTAGACTGCACATCTACCTGGTCGTGGGTTAATTTAGACTGCACATCTACCTGGTCGTGGGTTAAGTCCCACATTTTTCTGCCTGTTCGTGTGTCTATCTAAATACTTGTTAAACATTGCTTCTACCACAGGGCAAGTGAGGTGGTGCAGAAGTAGAGTTACAGCGCTAGAGACCCAGGTTTGATCTTGACTACAGGGGCTGTCTACAGAGTTTGTACGTTCTCCCTGCGACCACGTGGATTTTCTCTGTGCTCCACTTACCTCCCACATTCCAAAGATGTGCAAGTTTGTAGATTAATTGGCTTCTGTAAAAATTGTCGCTAATGTCTTGAAGAGACCTAGTGTACGGGTGATCACTAGTTGGCGTGGACCTGTTGGGCTGAAGGACCTAGTTCCACTCTATAACTAAACGAAACACAACATTACAGTCTGTGTTCCAGGTATCTGCTGCTTTGTTTTTAAACGGAAACTTACCTTGTAAATTTCCTTTAAAATTTCCCCCTCTCCCCTCTCACCTTAAAGTTATGCCTTCTGGCATTTAACATTTACATCTTGGGATACACACTGAGGGGGTGGGCTGCAGACAGATTGCACACATTGGTATCTACAACATGTTAAAAAAAAGATAACGTCCTGCAGGCAGAATATAAGGAGTTAAAGAAGACAAATCTTTGTATGTATTTAAAATTATAGAAGCAAGAAAAGTTCATAAATGCTCAGATACTATAGAAACCGTCTTAGACTTGAACCAAATGACACTTAATGAAGCAGAGTGCAGTCAAACCTTACCAGGCAAGGTGGGAGAAAGCAAAGGATTGGTTATTCAGATTAGTTGGATTTCAACATCCATCTCATAATTGGGAAGAATCAAGGTATTCTGCTGAGAGTTTTGATCTGGCGGATTTTGAAAATGGCATTGTTAGTGTCCAGCAACCTTCGACAGGATCAACCATATTTTCTCCATTGACATGTGACATCCACAGTGATTTTCCTGTTGTTACTTCATGCTTCGTCTACTCTATTGTGCCTGCCATTCAATAAATACCGAATCCTTCTTTATGACCAATTCCGGATGAGCAATTGAGCAGTAGGAAGATCCTAACTTGTCAAACTTTTTTTGTGCAGCTGATTTAGTTAGTTAATTTGCAGTAGCCCTGTAATAATGCAAAAAAGAAAATGGTCATTTGAGACCACCTTGCTCCAACGGTCACTGTACCTGGAAGTGGCGGCGCTGCCCTAACAGCTGTGGCTCGCCTGCAGTCCGTTTGTTTTTTCTTTTTTTCTGTTTTCTCGTCCCGTTGTCACAGTTTGTTTCAGTTTTATTTTAGTTGTGTATGTGTTGGGGAGGTGGGAGTCTCTTCCTTCGGGGGGATGCGACCTTTTCTTGTCATATCCCCCGTCTCCGTCTGCACAGGGGCCTAATGGCGGAGCTGGTGGCCTCCAACTGGGACCGACCACGAGGCTCCGGAGGCAGAGCCAGCCAGGACTTACCAACTTCGGAGCTGTGACGGCAATGCGGCGGCGGCGACCCGACTTCGAGGCTGTGGCGGCGTCGACCCGACTTCGGAGGCTCGGCCGCAGTCCCAGTGGATGATAACGTCGGGAGCTCGCAGGTCACAGGTTGGGGACCTGTTTTCCGGAACTCCCGCATCAACAGCTGCGTCCTCTGGACTGGATGGCAGCAGCTTCGGCAGATTCGACCGCCCCGGGCTGTGTAGTTTGAACCGGCCCGTTTGCGGAGCTCGGATTCAACTGTGGGACTTACCATCACCAGGTGGGGTCACAACATCGGAAGCTTGGATCGCCTCAACGCAGAGGGAGAACAAGGAGGGAAGAGACAAGGACTTAAGACTTTTGCCCTCCATCACAGTGAGGAGCAAAGATCTTATAGCGGAGCAAGATAGGCTACTCCTGCGAAATGCAATGGGCTGACGTGTAGTACGCTATGGAGGGGATCCTGGGCATTTCCCCCCGCCCATTTTAGTAACCTGAGCCTACCTGACCCGACCCGACTCGCAGTGTAATCAATGTTGCGGGGCAACAGTTTGTGTGGGTTAGATTCATAAATCTGCCAGTTCATACTTCTTGTCAAGAATAAAATTTGATTCTGGTAATTGTCTTTTTTAATGTTTTTTAAATCATTTCTTTTTAAATGGCTCACAAGCAGTGTTCTGAGTTGATTTTGTAGTAACTGGAACCGACCCGACTCGCAGGGTGATTGACATTGCGGGGGAACTTTTTGTGCGTGATATAGGGTTAGATTCATAATTCTGTTAGTTCATAATTCTGTTAATTCTTGTTAAAGAATAAAATGTTTATAAACACACATACATGAAAATTATATAAATGTATATAATCATATAACACACACAATTATATTTCTTCTGATCCAATAATGAACTTTATTTCAGACTAGACAAGGGACATTAAATAAGAAACATTGTAAACCTCCCCGCAACTTCACACACACTAGGCCTTATCTCCCCCCCCCCCCCCCCCCCCCCCCCGGCACTGCCTCGCCTGCCCCCACACTACAATGTCTCCCCCCCTCCTATGCCTCTCTCCTCGCTGCCCCGGGCCCCGCACTCCCTCTCCTCGCTGTCCCGGACCCCGCACTCCCTCTCCTCGCTGCCCCGGGCCCCGCACTCCCTCTCCCCGCTGTCCCGGGCCCCGCACTCCCTCTCCCCGCTGCCCCGGGCCCCGCACTCCCTCTCCTCGCTGTCCCGGGCCCCGCACTCCCTCTCCTCGCTGCCCCGGGCCCCGCACTCCCTCTCCCCGCTGCCCCGGGCCCCACACTCCCTCTCCTCGCTGCACCGGGCCCCGCACTCCCTCTCCCCGCTGCCCCGGGCCCCGCACTCCCTCTCCTCGCTGTCCCGGGCCCCACACTCCCTCTCCCCGCTGCCCCGGGCCCCGCACTCCCTCTCCTCGCTGCCCCGGGCCCCGCACTCCCTCTCCCCGCTGCCCCGGGCCCCGCACTCCCTCTCCTCGCTGCACCGGGCCCCGCACTCCCTCTCCTCGCTGTCCCGGGCCCCGCACTCCCTCTCCTCGCTGTCCCGGGCCCCGCACTCCCTCTCCTCGCTGTCCCGGGCCCCGCACTCCCTCTCCTCGCTGTTCCGGACCCCGCACTCCCTCTCCTCGCTGCCCCGGACCCCACACACCCTCTCCCGCTGCCTCGGGCCGCGCACTCCTTCTCCTCGCTGCGGATCCAATCTTTGGCCGGAAGCAAGATGGCGGAACAAGATGGCGGGGGCTGGTTGCTAAAATGAGTCATAAAATCTTCCCATGAATCCGCCCATGAACGTACTACACTTTTGCGTGAGAGTAACCCATCTTGCTCTGCTATAGGATCTTTGGTGAGGAGGGCCTGGTGGACTCACTGTGGTGGATGTTAAATCTGTGTTTATTGTGTGTTTTGTTATTTTTATTCTATGTTATGACTGCAAGGCACGAAATTTTGTTCAGACTGAAAAGTCTGAATGACAATAAAGGATACTTGACTTGTTTGTTGAAACAGATTATTTTCTGCTTTAAGTAAGACTGGACTTTGATGCAGCCTTGCTGCACTCTGATATATGTAAGTAAGGATTGTAGCTAATTAGGCATGGAGCAGATTACGTCAGATACTGGGCAAGGTTAGTTTTTTCATACTGGAGGCAAATGTAGCAGTTCGGTTCCGAATGCTCAAATTAGGAAAGCCTAAACTTGTGTACCATTCTGTGGCGAATCTTTCCAGTGCCATAACTAGCAAAGTCATTGTAGCCATCCAGTCCAGCGGACGCAGCTGTTGTTGCAAAGAGTAGGAGTTAACGGGTCCTTTTCAGAATGGCAGGCAGTGACTAGTAGGGTACTGCAAGGCTCAATGCTGGGACCCCAGCTATTTACAATATATTAATGATTTGGACGAGGGAATTGAATGCAACATCTCCAAGTTTGCGGATGACACGAAGCTGGGGGGCAGTGTTAGCTGTGAGGAGGATGCTAGGAGGCTGCAAGATGACTTGGATAGGCTGGGTGAGTGGGCAAATGCATGGCAGATGCAATATAATGTGGATAAATGTGAGGTTATCCACTTTGGTGGCAAAAACAGGAAAGTAGACTATTACCTGAATGGTGGCCGATTAGGAAAAGGGGAGATGCAACGAGACCTGGGTGTCATGGTACACCAGTCATTGAAAGTAGGCATGCAGGTGCAGTAGGCAGTGAAGAAAGCGAATGGTATGTTAGCATTCAGTGCAAAAGGATTTGAGTATAGGAGCAGGGAGGTTCTACTGCAGTTGTACAGGGTCTTGGTGAGACCACACCTGGAGTATTGCGTACAGTTTTGGTCTCCTAATCTGAGGAAGGACATTCTTGCCATAGAGGGAGTACAGAGAAGGTTCACCAGACTGATTCCTGGGATGTCAGTACTTTCATATGAAGAAAGACTGGATAGACTCGGCTTATACTCGCTAGAATTTAGAAGATTGAGGGGGGATCTTATAGAAACGTACAAAATTCTTAAGTGGTTGGACAGGCTAGATGCAGGAAGATTGTTCCCCATGTTGGGGAAGTCCAGAACAAGGGGTCACAGTTTAAGGATAAAGGGGAAATCTTTTAGGACTGAGATGAGAAAAACATTTTTTACACAGAGAGTGGTGAATCTCTGGAATTCTCTGCCACAGAATGTAGTTGAGGCCAGTTCATTGGCTATATTTAAGAGGGAGTTAGATGTGGCCCTTGTGGCTAAAGGGATCAGGGGGTATGGAGAGAAAGCAGGCACAGGATACTGAGTTGGATGATCAGCCATGATCATATTGAATGGCGGTGCAGGCTCGAAGGGCCGAATGGCCTACTCCTGCACCTATTTTCTATGTTTTTATGCGTCTAAAGCATATTTTCAAAACAGTGAAGACATTCAGTTAAAACACTTGTTTTTTGATTGTGCATACCAAATTGTGGTAGGGTACCTATCACTCAATACATATTTATTAATTTTCTTATTGCCATAACTCTTCGATAATGTGCTTTAGAATTAAAAAAAATTAAATAACCTTTTTGATTTTCGGATCAAAGATAAAAAGTGAAATAAAATGGGTAAAGTGCTGAAAAGGCCACCGAGAAGATAGATTGTCATGCATTCTGATTTGTTTGCATTAAATAATGATGGCTTGGTAAGAAACCTTGAAAAACAAAGCAAATAAATTGAAGAATCATTTCTGTCATTGCTTAAGTTTACTCTAAGTTTAGAGACTTGAGATTCAAGTTTATAAATTATGGGGTAGGCAAAAAAAATCTTATTAAAATGGCTATTAGTCTAAATTAATAAACCAATTTTTACACACTGTTGGCATGTTACAGGAGCATAGCGTTCTTATTTTTATATCCATAGAACATGAAGTACTTCAAAATAAGCTACAGTAACTCTACCAAATGTTAGGGTCAATTTACCCTGTAACAAGTTAACCTGCCAGTAACTTGTAAAATTCACAGTTGTATGAGTGGATATGATAGTTGTGTATTCTATCATCTGCTTAGAGTTGCATAATTTCCCTGTTAGTCTCATACCAAACAATCTTGTGGATTATAGTATGGTGTTTTCAGATAAGTGGTTACAGCATGGAAGGATGCAATTTGGCTTGTCAAATAAATACATGCCCTATGAAAGAGCAATTTTTCCAGTCCCACTCACCACCCTCCCAAGCCATGCATATCCTTTCTCTTATCCTGCTCCCTTTTTGAATGCGATACTTCAATTTGCCTCTAGCGCTTCCAGCATTCACCTTTGGTTCACCTTTCGCCAATCACCATCATTCAATGTCTCTGAGGCTAATAAAAAATACACAGTTTGACAGCATCTGTGGAGACCCCGTTCTGGGGTGTGACCCTTCTTCAGACTTATCAAGTAGCTACTGAAGAAAAAGGGTCCTGATCCAAAATGTCACCTATCCATGTTCTCGAGAGATGCTGCCTGACCCGCTGAGTTACTCCAAATACTTTCTTTTTTGTAAATCAGCACCTGCAGTTCCTGTGTCTCTAGTCTTAACGTCTTAACCCACATACCGATGGGAACATTTCCTGTCTACATATCTACTCTATAGGCCATTTCTAATTTTAAATATCCGTGTGATTTCCTTGCAATCTGTTTGGAGGTGAGCATCCCAGCTTTTCTAGGCTAAGGTACAACATCCAAGAAATAATTTCATCCATATCTTGTGCACAGGTTTCTTCTTGAAGCATGGGGACAAGATTGCGCACAATATTCCCATTGTGGCTGAATCAGTGATATATTTTTTAATTGTTCTTCGTTACTTGGCCTTGTGCTCTCTTCGTCTATAAAACCACGAGATACCAGATGCTTTTAAAATACTTTCTCAGTCCATTTTATTATTTTCAATAAAATGTGTGCAGTATATGCTATTGAAATTGCCTTGCAGTTTATTGTCTTATGGTAAGGATTTTTGTTACTTTTGGCATACTGGAGTCTACAGTTACACAAACATGACAGTGAGAATTTTATCTGACTTCAAAATGAAAAGTGTTTTGAAGCCAAGATCCATGGAAATTGTAGTGTAATTGGAAATTATGTATCGTTTTGTTTTTTAAATTCATTTTACTTCATGCCTTTCATATTCTCTGACCAAAAGTGTTTTGTTTTTTTTAAAGTCGGTGGGGGGGGGGGGGGGGGAGGAGAATGTTGACATGTCAAAACAGCAGCCATTTTGCACACAACCCCTTTAATTACCAGATCATTTGATTTATAAATGTTGGTTCAAGGATAAATGTTGGCCAGGATACCAAGGTTAACTCCCTGGCTTTTCTTCCAAATAATGCTGCGGAATATTTTGCATCCAACTCTGCTTGTTTGTGCGAATAAGCTATGTGCGCAGAAGAAATTATTTGGATTTAGGATGAAGTTTTTATCGCAATTGGCTAGTATTAATATTTTGATTGCATTTTGTGCTGATTTAGAGTTTGTATGTGACCATGACTAATTGATTGTGATTGTGAGATTGGGCCTGTGTGAAGGTAGTAGATGAGAGTGGCGAGTAAAGATTGTGAAAGCTTGATGGGAGAAATAAAGTGATATTGCTGTTTTTTTAGGTAATTGATATCTTTGTGGACTGAACACGTGCGTAGGCGATAATGATTTTGACACTGAACTTGTAGGCCACTTCTGTCATCTGCTTGACAGCAACTATGGTGACTTCTCCAGCTTGGTGTTTGTATTTAAGCATGACAGAGACTGGTGCAATTAACCATGCAATTATTTTCAGCAGAAAATTCGTCCACAAAAGTAATTAAAAAAGTAACACTGAAACAAGGTCATTTTCAGGATGGAATCAAATTCAGTTCTCATTTAGTTTTCAATGTTAACATCCAATACTTTTTTCTATTTTTCAATTTTGAGTAGTTCATTGCAGTATTATTAGTTGATCACATTAAAAAAAATTGTTGGACAAGTGCAGATGTACCTTTTAATGCACCTTTTAAAGGAATATAATTTATTTAAATTAGTTGAATTGCGCACACACACACACACACACACACACACACACACACACACACACACACACAGAATTTAATACAATATTGTTGAAGCTGCAAGCACATCACAAATTTAAGAAAGGTCTCTACCCGAAACGTCACGCATTCTTTCTCTACAACCCATTCATTCGCTCCAGAGATGCTGCCTGACCCGCTGAGTTACTCCACCATTTTGTGTCTACCACAGATTTAAGATGTGTAGTTCAACATTTAAGAATTTTTCAACGCGCTAAAAGTATGATTTTTTGAAAAGTGTAAGTGATGTGATATGTGCACTTGTATTTAAAAAAAATCACATTCGCATTCTGTGTGCTTGACATAAGCAAATCTGATATGAATTTAAATGATACATCATCATTTGGCTGATCAGACATTTCCATGGAAAAGGCAGAGCAATGGCAAGTGCTAGCTCAAAACTATATTATGCATTTTCCAGGAATGGGATCTCTGGCTAGTTTTCTTATGCCAAATAAGAGTCCATTGAAACCAACTAACACCTTCACTGCTGCTCCAGTCTGCAGAAGCAACCTTATTAAATGGAGACTATGAATTTCAAAGGGCTGTATAAAAATGTGGCCCAAAGTTAAACTGTTGCAGGTGTGGATGTTGTCTACATGAATTTTAGTAAGGCATTTGATAAAGACGCCATGGTAAACTAATCCAGAAGATTAAGATGCGTTGGATAAACAGTGATTTAATCACATGAATTCAGAAATGATTTACTGATAGAAGTGAGAGGGTTGAGGTGGAAGGACAATATTTGGTCTTAAGGTCTATGACCAGTGGAGTTCTGCAGGGATCTATGCTGGGACCTCCGCTTTTTATGATATATAAATACTGACAATAAACTAAAGTAAATGACTTGGAAGTTAATGTAGACTGGTTGATTAGTAAGTTTCCAGAAGACACCAAGATTGCTGATGTTGCGGACCGCAAGGAAAGCTTTCACAATATACAAAAGGATATAGATCAGTTACAGAAACGGGCGGAGAAATGACAGATGGAGTTTAATCCGAGCAAGTGTGATTTGTTGCACTTTGAGAATTCAAATGTAGGGGGAAAATATACAAATAATGGCAAGACACGTAAGACCATTGATATATAGAGGAATCATCTGATCCAAGGTAGACACAAAATGCTGGAGTTACTCAGCGGGCAGCATCTCTGGAGAGAAGGAATATGTGACGTTTCAGGTCGAGACCCTTCTTCAGACTTCTTCTTGCGTATGGCGTGCATAGTCTAAAGTTGTAGGACAACTTGTTTTATTTAATATTATTTCATTGTGCACGGCGGGTTGATTGCATTCGTCGAAACAGGGCGGACCACGTGAAGGTTACAATCTCTCACCCCTTCAAGTTCAAGTTTCTTCAGACTGATGGCAGGGGAGTGGGCGGTACAGAGATAAAATGTAGTCGGAGACAGTAAGACTGGTAGGAGAACTGGGAAGGGGGAGGGAATGGAGAGAGAGGGAAAGCAAGGGCTATTTGAAGTTAGAGAAGTTAATGTTCATACCGCTGGGGTGCAAGGTACCCAAGCAAAATATGAGGTGATGTTCCTTCAATTTGCACTGGGGCTCACTCTGACAATGGAGGAGGCCCAGGACAGAAAGGTCAGATTGGGAATAGGAGGGGGAGTTAAAGTGCTGAGCAACCGGAAGATCAGGTCGGTTTAGGCGGACTGCACGGAAGTATTTAGCGAAACATCGCCGAGCCTGCGATTGGTTCAAGGTTCAAGGCAAAGATACTAGAGGAGCAAGGTAGACCACTCCTACAAAATCCAATGGACTGACGTGTAGTACGCAATGCAACGTCACTTCCGCCATTTTAGGAATAAGACCCCGACCTCCGTTTTGCCTCTCGCAATTTAATCCAAAGACTCTAGGGGTTTAATCTACGTCAGTCCATTGGATTTTGCAGGAGTTTATCTTGGTCTATCTTAGCCTTCTATGATAGACCATTATGATCTTTGTTTATAATAAATAAGGTGCTTTTTTTTTTTTTAATTTTTTAAAGGGGAAATTGCGTATAAAATGAGCGACAATGCACAATGAAAGATCTCAGAACCATATGCATTCTATGATCTTTGGTTTAATCAGTGTTGTGGGGGAACGGTATGTGTGTGTTTCTGTGTGTGAGAGGCAAGATAGAGATAATAGATTTCATAGTTCCCTCATGGATGAGAAGCAATTTTGATTTAAAGCAACTCATGATGTACATGAGTCATTCTCATGATGTACAAGCCATAAAGGCAATTATATTTGCCTTTTTTTTCCCTATAAGATATAAGGAGCATAAGCCATAAAGGCCTAAATTTATATATTATAAACACTTATACACACACACACACACACACATATATACACACACGCATATATATATATATATATATATATATATATATATATATATATATATATATATATATATATATATATATATATATATATATATGATACACACGTATATAAATGTGATATTGATGTATATAATTATATAACATACATATTTCTCTAGTTTCTTATATATACACACATATTCATTTCATATATACGATGCGTATATATATATATGTATATAAATAAATATATAACACACACATATATATATATTTCTCTAAGGTACACAAAATTGCTGGGGAAACTCAGCGGGTGCAGCAGCATCTATGGAGCGAAGGAAATAGGCGACGTTTCGGGCCGAAACCCTTCTTCAGACTGATATATATTTCTCTAGTTTCTTTCTTGTGATCTCTAATTTTGTTGAACCTTTTTTCTTTCTTTCATTCAACCTCTCTCTCTCTCTCTCTCTCTCTCTCTCTCTCTCTCTCTCTCTCTCTAAAATACTAGAATAAAATATCAATGAACACATGCCAAGATATTTTTTCATTCTATATTAGTGTAATGAAATGTAGTGTATACATACCTACATTGATGCAGAAGTGCGAGCTTTAGACATGAATAGTGTGCATTGCTACCATATTTTAGTTTTTAATTTAACATATATTTGAGGAAAATCGAACATATATTTGAGGGAAATGCTTTACCGTATTTCCCGGCAATGAAGACGCACCGCCATTTGAGTTGCTAAATTTTGAAAAAAGGCTGGCGGGACATTATCGAGGGTTTGGTTTAGTCCAGGGGTATGCAGCCTTTTTTTGCATAGGGTCCAGGACCCCCTGGGACTAGCTGCAGTTCCCATGTCGCCTGCGAGCCCTGGGTCTAGCTGCAGTTCCCAGGTCGCCTGCGAGCCCCGGGTCTAGCTGCAGTTCCGCTGTCCGGTCCCGGCGGCTGCTCGCAGCCACCCAAGCCACTGAGTTAGTTTTTAAATGTGAATATCTCATAACGACACATTTGTTGGTTAGCAGTATATTGCATCAATCCATTCCATTTAAAATAATTCTACATCAAAATTCATAAACAAGGATAACACTTCTGTCATTTCTGTCATTCATGGTAAGATTTACATAATTTACATCATTTTATGTGTGAGATATACAGGGTTGCAGTGTTTTGCATATCAGCTAACCAATGAAAGTGATGTAAAATTCAACATATTTCAAACAATGATACCCCCACCCCTGCTTACCCCAAAGGACAAAATGTCCAACGTATAGACAATAATAAATACATCGTCATTTGCATTATTTTGTGAGGCTAACAGATCACAATTTGAAGGCTTTGGTGCAGATGGGAGGTTCTCATTCTTCCTCTTGAGTATCCTGCGTTGGGAAGATAGACGTTTTGGTGGGTTAGGGATGTCAAAGAGCGTTGTAACTGCATTCCAATTTAGCCTGTTCTTGGTCTGCTTGGTGGAAAACTGGTCAAGTTTGAAGTGTTCAGAACAAAGATGGCAGCTCTTTGACAAGTACTCTGTAGTTCGGTGTAGGAGATCTTGTCGACGAGTATTCTGGACCCACTATCGACATCTGAAATTACAGTAAAATATCATATAGTACTAACTTATAAGAACAAATCTGATTATAACTACATAACTGCAGAATGGATGATATGTCACTTAAATGCAATTGTTTTCAGGGGTGGGGAGAGACATGTATATTGAAGATGCATTTTTCCTCTAATAGGTCAATTTATCTTAAATGTAGAAGAGCTTACACTAGCATGCATGCCTTACAACAAGAACAAAACCAGAAATGTACAGCAGTGTAAAAATTGATACGTTTATTATTGTTTAAGAAGGAACTGCAGATGCTGGAAAATCAAAGGTAGACAAAAATGCTGGAGAAATTCTCCAGCATTTTTGTCAACCTTTATTATTGTGGTAAGTCTAGATCTATAAAAGAAGACTTTCTAATAACTTGCTCATGTACCAAAAAATGATGTCTTATATAATATACATTGTTGGGATCATAAGAATAGAATTGTATATGTTACAGTCATCATACATTGGGAAGGAAATTGAGGCTTTAATGTGTGCTCCTCGTGGCATGTCGTTGTTCCCCATAACATCATTTAAACACCGCGGCTTGGAGGTCCCGAATCAGCCGCTTCCTACCGCAGACCCGAGCCTCACGATGTTATAGGCCGGCGGTCGGAGCTCTTCTCCGGCGAGGGGGGAATGGTGTGTGTGGGCGGGGGTGGTGGGGGTGAGAGCTCGGAGAAAAGACAGGGGTTGTGGGGGGTATCACGGGGAAGGGGGCAGGAGCCAACGGGGAAGGGGCTGGAGCGGACTCGCAGCGGTAGTTGGTCGTTCTCCTCCGCTTTCCTTAGGGATCAGATTCTCCGCTTTCCGTTTGGCGGCATTTCCCGCGCCGGGCTGGGCCTTTTCCAGTTCGAAAATTGTATCCGGTTGGAAACCTCCGCTGGCCATCGTCAGCTCCAGTAAAAACGTGATGGCGCTCCCGTCCCGCGGAGTGACAGGAGAAAAGTCTAATCCACACGGCGCTGAACGGCAGGAGCTAAGATCGATCTGCGCAGTGCGATTTTTAAGATTTTTAAATCTCGCTAACTTTTACATAAGACCACCGATCGAACCAAATCTTGGTGCAATCGCAGCGCAGGAGAACGGTGAGTAAGCTGGTGAAAAATCGTCGCACTATCGCGTACCGTTTTTGCAAAAATAGAATGACCGCACAACCGGAAGATAACAAGATCAGAGCTTTACTTATGTATAGATAGATAGATATTTTGTTGTGTTGCAATAACAGTTGATTGAAAGATTAATGACATCTAGGCATATTTGTAAATAGAAGTTGTATATATATTAAATGTTTCTGAATGTTAAATTATTACATTAGTTATTAATATTGATTAAACTATAGGCATATTTGTTTCTGTAGAATTATTCCACACATCAATCATTTAGGATTACAGATATGCTTGTTTAATCTGAGTAATATCTGAGAAATAACTGTTTTATCTTAATTTTACTTTTTCAAATTTTTGAAATCTTTATAAATTTAATTTTCAGTAATGGCTGGATAAAACTAGGTCTCTAAGGACTATTACGTGATTTCCATCACGCTGGATTTGGCTTCCAACTCTTGTGCAGGACGGTGCCTTGATGGTGTAACAGGCCGCGGTCTTAAAATGGGCGTGGATCGACTGGCTGGAGTTTTAACGGATATCTTCAACCTCTTAGTTCTGTCCCCACCTGCTTTAAAATTACATCAATAATACCCGTGCCCTCGAGGAGCAAGGTGACATGCCTCATTGACTACCAACAGCCGCACTTGTGTCTGTTGAGGTGAGGTGCTTGGAGAACTTGGATCTGACGTGTATCAATTCCCTCCTTGGTCAGATCTCAGTCCAGTACAATTCACTTTGCATCACCTGTTGATCTGTGGTGACTATCTTGCTAGCTCCTCACTCTGCCCTGGACTACTTGGACAACAAGAGCATGTACGGCAGGGGTACAGCTCAGCGTTCAACACTATCATCTCCTCTAAGCTTATTGTTATCTCTGCGTATCCTTATGAAGTTGGATCCTTCACTGGCAGATTGGCGGACCTAAATCGGTACAAATTGGCAACTACATGTCGTTCTTGCTGACCATCAACACAGGGACACTTCAAGATTGTGGGTTTAGTCCCCTGTTCTACTTTCTCTACACCCATGACAATGTAGCCAGACACAGCTCCAATGCCATCTTTAAATTCGCCAGCAATAAATGGATGAATACTGGTGAAGAAGAGTCGGGGTCCACGAGGGATATTGATAATCTGATCAAATGGTGCTAGAACAACAATCTTGGTCTCAATATTCGCAAGACCAGCAGCTGATTGTTGACTTCAGGAAGTGAAAGCTGAGGATCATGAACCCGTCTTCATTACTAGGATGTTGGTGGAGAAAATCCTGGGCCCAGTACACCGATGCAATCACAAATTAAGCTCGTCAACATCATTACTTCCTCGGACGTTTGAGGAAATTTGGCATGTCACCAACTTTGAAAGATCTACTCGAGAGAGCATACTCACTGACTGCACATGGCCTGGTTCAATAACTTGAATGCTCAAGAATGAAAGAATCTGCAGAAAAAGGTGGGCACTGCCTGGTCCATCACGGGTATCGATCGCCAAACCATCAAAGCAATCCACACCAAGTGCTGCCTCAAAATGGCAGCTAATACCATCAACAGTTCACACCAGCCTGACTAAGCTCACATCTTGCTGCTACTGTCAGGAAGAAGATACAGGAGCCTGAGAACTGTTACCCCCAGGTTGAAGAATGCTTTCTTCCCATTAACCTCCAGAACCACACTACAATCCTAAACACAATCCTATTTTGGCACCGATGCTCTATGAACTTTGTATAGGTTGCAGTCCCTACTTTGGCTTGTACTGTTATAGTCTGGTTACCTATTATTACTGATTATTTATTATTATGTTTTTAATCAGTGCATGTTTATTTATTGAACCATTGCGTTAATCTGCATGTAATGCAGTAGCAAGTAAGAATTTCATTTTTACGTTCTCAATGTATATGGCAATAAACAATCTTGACTCTCAAACAGAAGTGGGCAATTCACCAAGTTTCACACCTGCTTCCATCAACATGTATTGATTTGCCAATTGTTAAAAATTGCCTCTGGGTTGTGTGTCTACCCATTGGCTTGCCTCCCAACTTTGCAATGACCCATTCAAAAAATCGGTCTTTCCTTCACCTGATGGAGCAACATTGAACGTATAAAATCTGACACCAGCAACATTCAGCTGAACCTTTCAGTTGTGAGTTCATTACCAAACAGTCTATAGTATGTGTAGGAGAGAACTGCAGATGCTGGTTTAAATCGAAGGTAGACACAAATACTGGAGTAACTCGGCGATTCAGGCAGCATCTCTGGAGAGAAGGAATGGGTGACGTCAAAATAGAGGGGAAAAAAGAGGAAAAAAAACAATGTTTGATGATGTGGACAGAAAATAGGTCATTTCCCTCTGGTAAGTGGGTCATTAACTAAAGGTTATAGAATGCAAGATCATTGGCAACAGATTATAGCACATAACTTAACTGAACTATCTAAGGTGCACTACTTGGTGATTGTACCACGTTATAGACTGTAGACAGGCGTTTCGGGTCGAGACCCTTCTTCAGTCTGAAGAAGGGTCTCGACTAAGAGTTCAAAGATCCTATAGATACATTTCCACGGTAAAGAAAATAATTGAGTAAGTGATTAGATGGGGGTGAAGAGGAGAGAGGCCATGGCTCAATTACCGCAATAAGGAAAGGTGGATTTGTTTGTTACCTTCACCAGGCAATGTCACCTTCGACTGTACAATTTTCCCTCTTTACTGGAATGGAGAGATGTGGATCATGTGCAGGCAGAGGTGATACTATAAGTTCAATTTGGCATCATGGTCAACATGTGGAATATGGGGAAAAATTCCACAATTTAATTCTGAAGAAGTACCTGTGACTTTGATTGAAAATAGAAGCCGCAGCCATGATGAACTTGTCTATTTGTTCTTGATTATTTATTCTAATGTTTGTGAACGACGAAGCAAATGTGAATGGTAAAGCAAGCAAGTCCAACAGGAAGGCCTGGTGGTAGCAGCAGTAGAGGGAAGGCTGATAGGTTAAATTGCATTTACTTTAATGCAATAATCTTGTAGTCTAGGACGAACTTAGAGCATGGATTGGCATATGAAATTGTGATATAGCAAATCCGGAACCATGGTTTGACTTTACCAAAGGGGTGCGAGGGAATGCTGTGTACTCAGTTTCACAGAGACATGGCATACTCCGATCTCTCCAGAGCCAGCACGCCAGCACAAATGTTATTGATCCATTCCATACTGGATGGTGTCATTGGGGAAAAGGGAGAGGTAGTGTCATCTGCATTGAGGCAAACACGTGGTGCACCATCTTCTGCAATTCCTGTTCTTTGTACCTGGAACTTCAAGCAGCAAAGTGCCAACTCTTTTACCTCTAAGGAATTTATCGCCGCCATCAGTCCACATCCCGTCCCAGGCAGATGCTCTTATAGCAATGGAGGAGCTCGATCTCCCCCGGTCAGTAAACACCAAAGGGCGTACCCTCATGCCACCTTCATCGTAGCTGTGTACTTTAACAACACTAGTTTGAAGAAGGCACCAGAGGTCCAATGCTATTGCTATTCCATCATCAGAGATGCCTATCTGTCCATTCCTCGATGACACTTTGCAAAATTGGGGCACCTGGCTGTGCCCCTTTTCCCTCCGTGTCGGCAGCGACTGGAAAGTGCTGCTCCATTGGTGAGGATTGTACAGAGCTGATCAGAGGAGGCAGAGAAGCGACTTTGCATCTGCTTGGTATCAGTAAACTGAGCAATGTTCAAGTTCACTGCAACGGACCCGAATGAATATGCCACGGTGCTTATTGAATTCATAAGGAATTGTGTGGAGGAATGTGTTCCTGTGCAGACCGAATGGCTGGAGTTTTCACTGAGATCTTCAACCTCTCGCAGTCTGAGGTCTGCACCTGCTTTAAAAGGACAAGTAGTGAGCAAGAAAAACAAGGTGACGCCTGCATCCGTTGTGATGAAGTGAATTGAGTGGACCATTCAGCGATCTGAAAACAGTGAGGAAGAAGATATTGCTGAATCTGGTGCTGTGCATTCAAGCTTCTGTATCTTGTGGCCGATGTGAGACTGGGGTGTAATTGGTCCTTGAGTATGTTGGCTGCTTTATAGCACTATTATTTGTACTCGGGTTTTTTCTCTTTTGCACAATCTGATATACCTGACATGGTATAATTTGTCTTTATTACATGCAAAAAGAATTCCACTATAAACAGGTGATGATAATTAAATCAATATTGTTGGTATTATGGACAGTGAAGATCATTACAACCAGATATTAATTAATTGGGAAAGTGGGCAGAGAATTGGCAAATAACATTTTAACTCTGACAAACATGAAGTGATGTATTTTGGGAAGTTAATCCAGTGCACAACATACACAGTGAATGGCAGGGCCCTGGAGAGAGTTATTAGACAGAGATTTATGGGTGCAAGTATATTGTTCATACATTTATAGCAACACAGGTAGACTGGATGGTAAAGAAGGCATATGGCATGCTTGCCTTCATCAGCTGCGACATTAAGAATAAGACAGTACATAGAAACGTAGAAAACAGGTGCAGGAGTAGGCCATTCGGCCCTTCGAGTCTACACCGCCATTCAATATGATCATGGCTGATCATCCAACTCAGTATCCTGTACCTGCCTTCTCTCCATACCCCCTGATCCCTTTAGCCACAAGGGCCACATCTAACTCCTTCTTAAATATAGCCAATGAACTGGCCTCAACTACCTTCTGTGGCAGAGAGTTCCAGAGATTCACCACTCTCTGTGTGAAAAATGGTTTTCTCATCTCGGTCCTAAAGGATTTCCCCTTTATCCTTAAACTGTGACCCCTTGTCCTGGACTTCCCCAACATCAGGAACAATCTTCCTGCATCTAGCCTCTCCAACCCCTTAAGAATTTTGTACGTTTCTATAAGATCCCCTCTCAATCTTCTAAATTCTAGCGAGTGCAAGCCGAGTCTATCCAGTCTTTCTTCATATGAAAGTCCTGACATCCCAGGAATCAGTCTGGTGAACCTTCTCTGTACTCCCTCTATGGCAAGAATGTCTTTCCTCAGATTTGGAGACCAAAACTGTACACAATACTCCAGTTCAAAGTTGGAGTGTTGTTTGAAGTTCTAATAGTGCTGCTATCTCGCAGTGACGGACCTGGGTTTGATCCAGATTACGGGTGCTATCTGTGGAGTTGTCAGAGATCGTTCTCTCCGCAACTCCCTGGTTAACTCGTCCCTTCCTACCCATACCATCCCCTCCCCAGGTATTTTCCCCTGCAGCTGCAGGAGATGCAACACCTGTCCTTATACATTCCCCCTCGACTCTGTCCAAGGACCCCGACGGTCTTTTCGGGTGAGGCAGAGGTTCACTTGCACCTTCTCCGATCTCATCTACTGTACTGGCAATTCCAGATGTGTACTCTTGTATATTGGCGAGACCAAGAGTAGGCTCGGCAATCGTTTCGTTGAACACCTCTGCTTAGTCCACCCAAACCTACCTGTTCTCCCGGTTGCTCATCATTTTAACTCCCCATCCTATTCCCACACTGACCTTTCTGTCCAGGGCCCCTTCCATTGTCAGAGTGAAGCCCAGCACAAATTGGAGGAACAGCACCTCATATTTCGCTTGGGTGGCTTACACCCCAGCGGTATGAATATTGACTTCTCTAACTTCAAATAGCCCTTGCTTTCCCTCTCGCTCCATCCACTCCCCCTTCCCAATTCTCCGAACAGTCTTACTGTCTCCGACTACATTTTATCTCTGTACCGCCCACTCCCCTGGCATCAGTCTGAAGAAGGGTCTCGACCCGAAACGTCACCCATTCCTTCTCTCCAGAGATGCTGCCTGACCCGCTGAGTTACTTCAGCTTTTTGTGTCTATCTTTGATTTAAACTAGCATCTGCATTTCTTTCCTATACATGTGGAGTTCGTATGTTCTCCCTCTGACCGCGTGGGGTTTCAATGGGTGCTCCGGTTTCATCATGCATCCCAAAGACTGGTAGAATTTAGGGAGAGTTGTAGGGGGTGAAAAAGGGGTTTAGTTTAAAGATACAGCGTGGAAACGGGCCCGTCGGCCCACCGAGTTCATGGTGATCATTGATTGTACGTGTGTACATTGGTTCTATGGGTTCAAAGAGGTTAATTGACTTCTGCAAATTACCCCTAGTACATAGGACATAAAACCAGTGTATGGGTGATTGATGGTTGGGGTGGATTTGGTGGGCTGAAGGGCCTGTTTTCACACTGTCTCTAAAGTAAACTATCTCTTATCTTCCCCTCCCCACTCCCCCCACCACTCTCCCTAGATTCTAATTGTCCCCTCCACACTATGGACAATGTACAATAGCAAATTAATCTACCAGCCTGTACATTTTCGGGACGTGGGAGGAAAGTTGAATACCCAACCAAATGTGTATGAAAAAGTTGACCCTCAGCCCAACCAAAATGTGTGAAATTGCAGTGAATATGCAAGCTGCAGAAAGACAGAACTGAAGGCTGGGATTTAACATGGGTCACAGGTGGTGTGACAACTACGAACTGTGCTGCTGCATACAAAGAAGGCTATGACCTCAGGAATCACTTTAATGTCTAAAAAATTGTGTCCCCTGGATAAAAGTTCCTCGGTTTCGATGTGAACGATGATAGATTTTTTTTTTGTGTGTGAAAAAAAGGCATGCTGGGCTGGTTTGTTCTACGAAAATTAATGCATGCACCAAAAGTTGTGTTGCTGAAATCACATCTGTGAGATTTGAGCACGTTTTTTTATTACATTAAGTTGAACCAAAGTGGCTCATTTAAGTGCTGTGATTTCTGGATGATGGGTTATCTCATGCAGGTTACCAATGCTTAATTGAGTTTAACTGAGCACTAATGTGTTGAACCACTTTGAAAAAAAAAAATGTTTAAAGTAAACATGCAGTTTATCCTATCATATTGTAAAATAAATGTGTCCAGTTTCGAATTGACAAATGAGTAATAGCACTTGAATTGCTACAGCAGTAACCAAATTTTTAAAAATGATGTAACTTTGGTCAGGAAGCCATAAATGTCTGTCTTGTAGTTTTACTTCAGAACATTCTGATATAATAATGTTGACTATTTGGAAATATGAATGAAGGTGGATGCATTTTGGGTAATTTTTACGTTATGTTTACATTGAGCTACTTAATTATCGTTACAAAGTAAGGTAGTTGAGTAATTTGTTATTTTATTATCTAAGCTGTAATAGTGCAATTATTACCTCGGGTATATGTCTCCTTTAATATTAATTCCTAACTATCTATACATTTTTACGAAATCTGCCTGAAACCTGTTTTTAACGCTCTTCCTTATTTCTGTACTGTTTCCAGAACAATGAGTATGTAATTGAGAAATGCTTTGGTCCAGTTAGGGTCTTCATTGGATGTGAAAGACTCGGTATGTGTACTACATACATTAAAGTTGGAAGACCTATATATAATCAAACAATTATGCTGCATATTTTGATTACTTTCTTCTTGAGAAGTGGAATATTTTGCATCTTCATTCGACATTAGTAATATTATGTCCACCCATCATTATCCAATAAATCAATAAAGAGCTGCAATAAAAAGGATTAATAATTAGATTCAGGTCAGCTTGAAGATTAAGAGTGTTAATTCTCTCTTTGTAGCTGCATGTCTCTTGGCCTGAGGGTTTAGATTAATTAGAAAATACATGGTAGTCAATGACAACCCTGATCGATTCAATTGCAGAGTTACCTAGACAGCATCAAGATAACGATCAACTGTTTTTCTTTATTTTCAGAATGTGGGCGTTGCCAGGAACACTGGCAATGTATTGCATATCTCTGATTGTCTTTGATAAGGTTGTGATGGATTTTTTAAAATCATTGCAGTTGGTATTGCAAAGATGGTTGCATTTTGCTGTGAAGTTGCGGGTTACAGTATTTTGTTTTGATTTTTATTTACATAATCACGTTACCAAATAATCCATTTGTATATATATGGAATGGAAAGTAAAACTGAAATGTAAACACAATATAAGTTTAAATGAGTTTTGAAATAATATAGAATTCACAATTATTTTGCAGATTATGTGATGACAAAGTTGAATGTAATTTGGAATAGCATTAAAGAGAATATAACATTGCTGGAAGATACACTTGGTACAGTAAGTACAATTTTATATTTCAGTTAAAGATTTCAGTATTGTATTGGTTGTGTGTGTATATATATAACGATCAACTGTTTTTCTTTATATATATATATATATATATATATATATATATATTTGTCTAGCAAGGCTCTATTCCCAGCATTTAAATCTTAATTATCTATTTATATATTACTAAAACTCTCATCTTGTCTGCGTGTGCGTGCGAATTACGCCAAAACTGTACACGATAGTGCTACGATTTTTGGGCCACCTTACTCACCATTGTCCTGTGGTATATCAAGTTTCATTCAGATTGATGGTAAATTTTACAAGTTATTCACATTTAAAACTTTAAAAATTTTACGTTTCACCTAACTTCAGTGTCAAAAACCCAAATCCTTGCTGGCCCTGCCCGCAGCAATGTTGCAATCACGGGTCACGGTCCTGGCAGCAAGTGAAATCCAAATTTTTTTTCCAGGCAGCATTTTTAAAAAAAGTTTAAAATGAGGGAGGGTGAATAAGGGGAAACGAGCCCCCCTTGCACAGTTGGGGCCTATGGTGGAATATTGCATTGGGTTGCGTTGGGGGAATGGGTGAGTGGTGGAATAGGCCTCCCGTGGGGGCTTTGGGTGAGTGGTGGAATATTGCGTTGGAGGAACAGGTTGCGTTGGGGGACAAGGCCTCCCGTGTAACAGGAACCCAACGGGCCCCACTTGGACTAGTGTATTTCTGACTTCTCTGCCAGTATCCCTCCATACCCACTGGTTTCACATACCGTTCGAGTGACACTCGACCATAAATGTGTCCTCTCATCATCAAAATAATTTCCACAAAAATGTACCACTTTCTTCCTAAATGAACTCTCACCCTTTCTGACCACTTTTCTAAAGATAAAATCCACCATGTAATCTATGGAATTCAGAAAAATATGCAGATAATATATTTTGAAGCTGAAAATATCACCAGTACTTCGAGAATTGTATGTAATGAAAATGCAATTTGACTTATTTGATCATCATAAATCAGTGGTCCTTTTAAAATATTCATTGCATAAAATGACACCTTTTGATTTCCCATGTGTAGTGCCATTTGGGATCCACATTTGTTAATATGTATGTTTGTAGTTGCATCAAGGATAGTTTTGTACATTAGAACTGTGATAGCATTTCCATAATATTTTGGCTGTAAAGTATAATGGGTACTTTGAAGGGGCCTTGAAAGATGTAAAATAAATGCCATTCAGCTTGTCGCGAACAATTTAGAATTTAAAAAAAAAAGAATTTCAGCACTCAAATCCAGCTGACAATATTCAAGGTAAATTAAATACAGTAATATATTATTAAACTATTCGGTTGTCTTTGGCATTGTACTTTTTATTTCTTTTTTGGGATGTAGGCATCACTGTCAAGACCAGCAATTAATCACATGGCTTATTGCCCAAGGGATTAACTGTGGTTTGTCATATTCGTGAAACATTGTAGCCATTATGAGGCACTCCTAAAATACTGTAGTGCAGGAAATTGCAGGATTTCTTAAGAGCGACGGGGGCAAATAAAGAATGTTTCATGTGTAGGAAAGAACTGCAGATGCTGGTTTAAATTAAAGGTGGACACAAAATGCTGGAGTAACTCAGCGGGACAGGCAGCATCTCTGGGGAGAAGGAATGGGTGACGTTTCGGGTTGAGTCTGAAGAAGGGTCTCAACCTGAAACCTTATCCATTCCTTCTCTCCAGAGAGCTGCCTGTCTCACTGAGTTGCTCCAGCAAAGAATGTTTCATCATGCTTCTGGCTTGTGCCTTGTCTATATGGGAAGGCATTGGAATTTCAGGAGTGAGTCATTCACTGCAGAATAATGTGTCTCTATTGTGATCTTGCTCCTGTATGACTGGTTCAGTTAAAATTGTTGTTTACAGTGACACCCAGGGTTTTATTGATGAGATGATAATTCCATTGAATGTTGAAGGTTAGTCACCTGTCTTGTTGGAGATGATCAGTGTCTGGCACTTCTATAGCATGAACATCAATTGCCATTTATTGGCTCGTGGATAAATATTATCTAGGTTTTGTGGCATGCAGGCATTGACTGTTTCATTTATTGAGGAGTTACAATTCCAATTACAACTCCACAACAAATGTTGAAATTATCTGCAGATGTCTATTATGGGTGTCATGATGGAAAGAGCTAAAGATAGTTGATCCTTAAACACTGTCACAAAAAATCTCCTGCAGTGTTTTCCTGGGGCTGAGATCGGTGTCCTCCCACAATCATAACCATCTTGCCTTGTGTAGTTATAACTCCATATGGGGGAGTGCCATTTCACTGTTGATTTCATGTTTGGACCAAGATAATGATGATCTCAAGACTCTGGTGTTGGCAGAATCCAAAATAAGCTGATTACCTAATAAGTGCCATTTTGCTGGTGCTGTCAACAATATCCTCTCTCACCCTGCTGGTGATTGAGAGATAAATGTGTGTTAATGAAAAAACACTGGGCCATCTTTCCATATTGTCAACTAGATGCCAGTGTGGTAATTTACTAGAAAATCTTAGGTTGATGGTTATTTGTCCGGAAGTGCAAACGCTCAGAACCAGAGCCAGGATGTCATTTGGTCCCATGACTTTTACAGTATTGTCAGCCATTTCCTAATGTCAGATGCAGTTAATTAATTTGGATGCAGATAGTTTATCTTCTTTCAGGATCATTCATGTTTGGTCTTGCCTTTGTTGACTAATAGGAAGTTCTTGGAGCCACCTTTTTTTTTTCCTGTCAACTTATACACCTCCATACTTTCATACCTCCAGTGTCCCCCTCCGTGACTCTTAGACTGATCTTCTTCTTTTCGTGTCCATCTTGTTACAAATGTTGGCCTCGCTGTCATCGTCCGTCCTGAAAAGGACACAAGCTTCCGGCGACAAACAGTGGAAGCCATCACTTGTTGCAGTAGATGATGGTGGTAGCAGAATTAGCTCAGGATATTTCCAGTTTCCAGCCCCGCGACGTGGACGCTTCTGCTATTGGACGTCTTAGTCTGATGTAGGGTCACGACCCGAAATGTCACCTATTCCCTTTCTCCAAAAATGTTGCCTGACCCACTGAGTTACTTCAGCATTTTGTCTATCTTCGATGTAAACCAGCATCTGCAGTTCCTTCTTGCACAACTTGTACACCATTTATGTACAGCGTGGTAGGATTGCAGAGCTTTGATCTGTGTAGGATCACTTCACTTTGTACTTTACTTTTGTTTTGAGCATTGTTGTAGCTACATATATACATAAACATACATGTGCTCTTCTGCCCTCCTTAAAGCAGATATCCTAGCTTCATGGCAATGGAAGATAAAGGGCATGCCAACCATGTGCACACAAACTGTAGTAGAATAGATTTCAGTTGCTACTGATAGTCTGTAGCGCTGTCATTCTGCATCCATCTCAGTTAAGAACACGGTGGTGCCGCATAACACATATTCCTTCTCTCCAGAGATGCTACCTGTCCCGTTGAGTTACTCCAGCGATTTGTGTCTATCTTCAGAGTAAACCAGCATCTGCAGTTCCTTCTTGCACTCTTTTCCCTTTTATTCTATACTCTCCCTACTTCCACCTCTCCACTTCAGTCTTTCCTCTCGGTTTCACCTCCCTTCCCCTGGGGTAGGTTTATTATTGCAGCCAAAAACGGATTTATCATTGTTGCAAAGCCCATCACACTGTGAATAAAATGATTTAAAATTACTGAATATTGATGAAAATAAAATACTGAGCATTTACTAGTTTCATTAGCATGTTGCAACTGAGATTTTTAGTAATTTTCAAAAAAGTTACCTTGTGACAAAAATAATGTTGAACTTTCTCCAGATCTACAAATGGGCACCTTTGGCAAACTGCTGAGATATTGGGTCTGGTTAAATGAATAACTTTGTGGTTGAAGCTGGCTTCCAATCTGATCGTACCAGCACAAAAAAAACTCCACCTATGCTTGAAATTTGTTTTGCGTTAGTTGTGTGAACTAGGCTATGGAAACGTGTTCAGCATTATATTGTATTATCCCGGCAAATGCCCTGAAATATTACCTTCCTTCCAATTAGTAGCGCTTATTTATTTTCCCTGCTCGTAATACATTTTTCATAGGTACTGTGTGTTCCAGTATGGCCATTCACAAATTCTAAAAGTTAGTGTTTGTGCTTGTTCACACTTAAGCCATTGTAGCAGTTTTAAATTCGGCAAAGTGGCTCTGTTTCGTAATTTGTGGATCAGGTTAAAGTTTGTGTGTACAAATCGTCTTGGTAAATAATTTTCTTTATTAAACTTTAGTAAACCTAACTTAATTGTAATTATTTTCTTTATTAAGGTTAAATAGGCCTACCTATTGGAGTCCATTACACATTGATAAGAAGCGATGGAAATATTTTCCATTAGTTACAATTGTCTTTATTTAAAAACCCTACCTGTTTTTATGACAAAGGGCAACTGTGCTTGATTATCTACATGTAATTCAAAGTTTGGCTTTTGTTTTTGTTTAGTTTAGTTCTGTGTGCTAATCTGATAATGAAGTGTACAAAGTTCATTAAACAGCAGAAATGTCAAAGATAGGATTATAATAGTCAGATGAGGAATAATATTACTTGTTTCTCCTTGTAATGTCGAAGAATTAATTTAAATGCAGTTTGTTCATGGAACAAATAAAATAAAATAATGGTTTGGCTTATTCTGTCTTTCATCATCTCCATTTTGTACTGCACTTTGAGGCTCCTATGGCCAAATCTCTTTTTTTTAATGTAAATACTATACTTGACCTGGAGATGTTGGTGTTTTTCAGCAACCATTTTGGAAGTTGGAGTTTTTAAAACAAAAACTTCTAGATTGATTAAAATCAGCTTTCATTCCCTGCATATTTTGTTGGTTGAACCTTATATTTAGCATTGCAAGATGTGATTATATCGGGCATTGGAACAACATTTATATTTACTGGAAGTTTTCCACAGGATAAACCCTCTAGTCTCAATTATTAGTAACACATTGCATTCCAACACATCCACAGCAGGTCAGGAGTTAAATACTGGCAGTGCAAATATTCATTTTAACTAAATGTTCTCATTAACTGGGTTTCTATTAACTCGCATGTACTGTACTACTTGAATGCATTCTCTTATAGATTAAATGCCTTTGTACACATACTTCAATGGTATACAAAAATGCTGGTTAATACGGTTTTATATTAATAGTTTGAAATGTTCTTTGTTGGTTCACTGGAACGTTACTATTTGCACAGTATCTCAAAATATGCGTAGAATCTAAAAGAAAAATGAAGGCAATTTTGGTGGCCTGAGGTTAAATCGATACATAGAAAGAATATACTTTGCATTTGTTAAGTTATGTTGATATTAAATTTAAATTTTGAAGTCTTTCATTGCATTTGTAGTGAAGATTGAAATAATATTGTGCTCTGGAAGTATATTTTGTGAATTTACAATAGCAACTCAAAATGTCATTTAATTAAATGACGCAATATTGCACTGAATAGCCATTTTTCCATCTCTCTGTCTATTTTAGTATGACGTGACTTCTTCTGGGCTATTCTTCCCTGTGTACCATTAAAGTTTCAAGATCTTTGCTTGATACCTAATAAGTTTATGTAATTTGCCTGTGGGAGCTTTCGGCAAATTAATTTTATTAGGAGGCACAGAAATTTGTAAGTACTAGTGTCAGAACATGACAACTGACAAAACAAATTAGAAAGCTTAATCAGCTGCTGTGGTTGCAGGAAGAAGTGTAACTTGTCTGTAGTAACCTTCAGATTGCATTCGATCACAGCATAATTTTCGGTCAGAAAGGATTGCACAACAACCAACTGGCCAAGATTGCACAAATCTCTCCGGCAGGTAAAGCTTTGAATGTCGGGTATTAAGCCAAGATTATACTGTTCTACATCTAAAAAAACTATTAGAAGAACTCTGAGGGTCAGGAAGCTTTAGTGGAATGAAATGGGCAGGTGGCATTTTGTGATAGGACTCTTCGGACTATTCTGGTTTATCCAAATAAAAGTTGAGCTAGTGTCGGCAGGCTACTGTGTATAATTCCGTGTAGCTAAAGGAGACCTCCTTACAGCCCAGTGGTATGAACTTTGATTTATCTAACTTCAGGTAGCCCCAGCATTCCCCCTCTCTCTCTCTATCCCTCCCCCACCCAAGTCGCACTAGATTCTCGATTTCACTTAACAGCTAACAACGGCCTATATCATTGTTACTTTTTTACATATCTTTCATTCATTGTTCTTTATCTCGATACATCATCGCCTATATCTCTTGTTTCCCTTATCCCTAACCAGTCTGAAGAAGGGTCTCGACCCGCAACGCCACCCATTCCTTCTCTCCAGTGATGCTGCCTGGCCCGCTGAGTTACTCCAGCTTTTTGTGTCTATCCTCCATTGTAATTGTTATATCTTCTTTTGTCTTTGACTAGAAAGTGACAGATTGCTGCAGTAGAAAGAATTTCCATCTTTGTCGAATAATTTCAAATACTTTCTAGTGAAAGGATAGAGAGAACCGTGGCAGAGAATGCTCAATACAGTTTTGATCATTCTTTCTTCAATATATTAAGAAAACATTTACAGTATAAACATTGAAATTTACATAAACAATGCAGCAATGTTGATTGTGGCAACAAGAGTTGTTATGAGAACATCTATAACATAGGATCCCTATACTTAGGTTTGTATTGACCCCAATAGATCATAGGATAGAATCTAAGAAATATGTAATCAAGGAGATTGAAGGAATAGTAAGAAAAGGAAAACTTAATGAAGATCAGTCTGTCCTGACGAGGATATTTTACAATAGTCAGGATTAAGTTTAGTTCAAGATAGACACTAAAAGCTATAGTAACTCAGCGGGGCTGGCAGCATCTCTGGAGAAAATGTGACATTTGGGTCGAGACCCTTCAGACTGGTTAAGGATAAGGGAAACGAGAGATATAGACGGTGATGTGGATATATAACCCATTTGGGGTTAGCAATGGTGTTAGACAAGGGGGAATTTTGTCCCCAGTCCTTTTTAATCTTTATATTGATCAACTGTCCAAACAATTGAAAGTATGTAATTCTGGGTGCATGATTGGTAATATTTTAGTGAACCATATTATGTATGCAGATGATCTTGTGGTCTTTAGTCCATCTAGCGTTGGTCTCCAGCAGCTCCTTACTATATGTTCTGTGTATGGTGTGCAACATGATATTAAACATAATGCATGTAAGAGTGCTGTTATGATCTGCAGAACCAAAGAGGATAAATGTTTAAAATGTCCTGATTTTAAATTGTCTGACAATAATCTTAGTGTCTGTAATAAGGTAAAATATCTAGGGCATTTTATTACAGAACAAATGACAGATGATTAGGATATTTATAGGCAACGACGCATACTGTATGTACAGGCAAATATTCTCTTGTGCAAGTTTGGTGCGTGTGCAGATGTGGTGAAGATGTCTCTATTTAGAGCATATTGCACACCACTCTATACTGCGCACCTGTGGTCGAACTATGGAAAGACGAGTTTGCAGAGACTAAAGGTGTCATATAATAATGCCATGAGAACACTGCTAAGGAAAGCTAGATGGTGTAGTGCTAGTAACATGATTGTGGCGGCAGGAGTCAGTACTTTAGAAGCTATCCTAAGAAATCATATGTATAAATTCATTTGCAGGATAAATGACTCTAAAAATGTAATTATTGTGGTCTTGTCAAACAGAAGGTTCAGCACTACATGCTACGAATCCCAGTTGTGGAGACACTGGTATCGTTGTCTCGTTGTAGGACATTCATCATTCTTTTATTCTGGATTCATGTATTGTGTGTTTTTTTTAATATATAATTTATGATGCTTTTATAAGTGATATACTAAGATTTTATATGTACTTTATGATATTTTTTAATATGCAATGCATTTTTATGTAATGTTGCCCCTTGTCTGGACCTTGAGTCCGAAATAAAGTTTGTCATTATTATTATTATTATTATTATTATTATTATTATTATTATTATTATTATTATTATTATTATTATATAAAGAACAATGAATGAAAGATATGCAAAAAAGTAACTATGATAAAGGAAACAGTTTGTAGGGTGAAAACAAAAAGCTAGTGCGACTTGGGTGGGGGAGGTATAGAGAAAGAGAGAGGGAATGTCGGGGCTACCTGAAGTGAGAAAAATCAATATTCATATCACAGGGCTGTAAACTACCCAAGTGAAATATGAGATGCTGTTCTTCCAATTTGCTTTTAGCCTCACTCTGACAATGACGGAGATAGTGCAGAAAGGTCTGTGTAGGAATGGGAAGGACAATTAAAGTGTCCAGGAAACGGGAGATCAGGTTTGTTCACGCAGGCTGAGTGAAGGAGTTCTGCGAAACGATCGCCCAGTCTGCGTTTGGTCTCGCCTATGTATAAGAGTCCGCATCTTGAACAACGGATACAGTAGATGAGGTTGGAGGAGGTGCGTAACCTGAAAGGGCTGTCAGAGTCCCTGGACAAAGTCGAGGGAGGAGGTATAGCGACAGGTGTTGCATCTTCTGCGGTTGTTGGGGAAGGTACCTGGGAAGGGATGATTTGGGTGGGAAGGGATGAGTTAACCGGGTGGTTGCTGAGGGAACGGCAGAAGGGTGGAGATGGGAAAATTTGGCTAGTGGTGGGATCCCGTTGGAGGTGCTGGAAATTTCGGAAGATTATGTGTTGTTTGCGACGGCTGATGGGGTTGAAGGTAAGGACTAGGGAAACTGTCTCTGTTGTGATTAGGGAGAGCAAGGGCGGAGCTGCGAGGTACCGAGGAGACACGAGTGAGGGCCTCATCTATTATGGGAGAGGGGAACCACCGTATCCTAAAGAATGAGGATATCTCGGATGTTCTAGTATGGAACACCTTATCTTGGACGCAGACGCAACATAGACGGAGGAAGTGGGAGTAGGGGATAGAGTCTTTAAGTTTAGTTCAGTTGGTTTACATTTAAAATTATCGATTTGCAACTGTCCTAATCTTTGAAGTACAATTGTTCTATTTGTGTGATTATTTGACTATTAAATGTTGGCCATTTAGTTTAGTTTAGAGATACAGCAACAAGCCCTGCGGCCCAGCGAGTCCGCTGCGACCAGCGATCCCTGCATACTAACACTATGCTACACACACCTGGGACAATTTAAATTATACCATGCCAATGAACCTACAAACCTTTGGAGTGTGGGAGGAAATCGGACATCCAGGAGAAAACCCACGCAGGTCACTGGGAGAACGTACAAACACCATACAGATAATACCCGTAGTCAGGATGAAACCTGGGTCTCTGTTGCTGTAAGGCAGCAGCTCTACCACTGCGCCACCGTGTCGCCCTGGTTCTTAGGATATTTCTTATTCTCTTGAAATGAGATTTCACTCTTATGAATTGTATGTGGCCCTTTAAAAATGTGAAGGTTTTTCTAAATCAATTATCCATCGCAGCTAAACTTCTTGGCCTTGTCCATTGCTGCTGGTATTATTATGAGCCTATTTTCTGTGGAAAGATTGAGTATATTTTGGAGAAAATAATTGTGAACATCTAGTGAATTCTGTGATGTCAATCTGGCTGTTTCCAAGTTTAATTTGAGAAAATTGTGCTTGAGCAATTCAAAATACCAGAACAAAAATTAATTGTATATACATTTAAATTAATACTAAATATTCGAATTAACTCAAATTACATTAAAATAGAAATGATAATGTGCAGGATTGAATTGAGCTCCTATCTTTCCTTGAGTAGGAAATAGTATGAATTCAACTAAATTCTGCCCATCACTTTTATGAGAGTTGCAACTGTCCTTTTAAGTTTAGGTTTGTTATTGTCATGGATCTTTAAACTTGAACTGTACAGCAGTTGGCATGTTAATGATTTGCCTTGTTGGAACTTGTGTTCTATATTTCCATTTTGCTTGTATTCATGGCTTAATAGAATTATAGATTTTTTCCCCTATTGCTGCAGCTGATGCCTTATGCTCTTGACCCTTTATCCATTAATTCTCCTTCTCCTTCTTCAATGCTTCCAAAGCTGCAGCAATATTAATTGAACGTTTCACCTTATTCATTATTTCACTGATTTCTTTATGTTATGCATTTTGCACTTGACAATTTTCAAATCATGCCCCGTGTGGCAGTTTGGGACTATCTTGAACACTAACAGAAATACAAAAATGACAGCAGCTTTTATTTGAGGGAAAAAAAATCCTGTTTCACATTGCGTGAGTGTATAGGTGCACATGTTGAGTTTTCCTTCTGTGGTAGAGACAAGCCATTTTTTGTCAGCGTCTTTAAATCCTTCTTTGCTGAAAATTAAGATTCATTGAAGTTTCAAATGCCTGGATACTCTGCTTTCCTGGCATCTGAAATGTTAATGGGATATTTAGCGTTGTTGTAGTTGTGCATCTCATTTGAGGTCCTTGTATCATTATGCATCCAGTCAGACTTCTTATTACACATAATAGCTATGCTGGTAGTTGACTCTCTATTCTGTGAGAGGAGATGTAATTTATAGATTTAGTAATGGTCAATTTGAATGAGTTTAATTTTTAATTAATTGTTTTTGTTTTCTAATGCACCGCAATTTGTTGATTCTACACAATTTTAAATTTTGTTTTAACATGATTAAGTTTGATTAATATCAGAGACCTACATCTTCCAGGTGTTTTGACACAGGTAAGCCTGAAGATGCAGCTTCACAAGTTGAACAGTGTCTTGGACAGCAGGATTATCAATGTACAACAGGAAGAATCTGTACGCCACTGAATTTTGCCAATTGGGAGCTGGCTTAGACTCTAGAGGATCAAGATGAAAGAGATCATGAATAGAGCAGCAAGCACAGTCAGCTGAGGTGAGCTGTCGGCTGTGATGGATGTTGCAGTGAGATAGCGCTTCAGCTCCAGCCACCCGGCTTCAAACCTGATCTCGGGTGCAACTCCTGTGGAGTTTATTATTTCTTCCTCAAGGTTTTCCCTGATTGCCGCAGTTTCCTTATGCACCGCAAGGTTTTGCTGGTAGGTTAATTGGTAACTGTAAATTATCCCATGTTGCATATAGGTGGTTAAAAAATTAAAGGAGAATTGATGGGGACATAGCAAGAATTAGTTTTAGCTGCTGAAAATAAGAAAAATAATTGAACTGAGGGTGCCACACTAGTGCAGCTGGCAGAGCTGCTGTCTCACAGTGCCAGAGACCCATGTTCTATCCTGACATTGGATATTAGCTGTGTGGAGTTTGCATATTCTCCCTGTGACCCACATGGGGTTCCCTCCAGTGCTCTGGTTTCTTCCCGCATCCCGAAGATGTGTGGGTTTGTAGGTTAATTGGTCTTTTTTGTAAATGTTTCTAAGTATATAGGGAGTGGATGCAGAAGTGGGTAACAGAACTGGTGTGAACAGGTTCTGTTACGTGGTCGCGTGGGCCAATGATCCTGTTTCCACGCTGTACCTCTAAATGCAAAACTAAATTTAAAAACATTTAAATAGTATCTCGAAGGAGCACTTGAATCACCGGAACAATGGATGCTGCAAGACAAGTCCAGGTAAATTAAATTGGTGTAGATGAAGGTCTGAAGAAGGGTTTCGGCCCGAAACGTTGCCTATTTCCTTCACTCCATAGATGCTGCCTCACCCGCTGAGTTTCTCCAGCATTTTTGTCTACCTTTGGTGTAGATGGTGCTTGGTGGTTGGCATGGACATTGATAGGCTGAAAGTCTGATTTCCGTACAGCATGACTCTATGGCTGTGCACGTTCGGGACGATATCCTGGAGAAGGAGATGGATTATATGTGTCAAGAAATGTAGATGCTCTGTTCTGCGGAATGGTAGGATTCTTGGAGCAGGGGATGTAAAGATATGATATTGGGTTTTAAAACCAAAGGATGTTAGCAAATTTAAAAAAAAATGTTCATGAGTTATGTACATTTATAGTAAGGTCAGCATTCATTGCTCATTCCTCATAGCCCTTGAAAAGCCCCTGGTGTGTCACCATGAACTGCTGAAGGCCATGTATGGAAGATGTTCCCACTGTACCATTGGTCGGGAGTACCAGAACCATTGAAGGAACAATGATATGTTCCCCAAGTTAAGATGGTACTTGTAGGGCCTGTTATAATTTTCGATTCAGCTACATCCTTTTTGTAGTAAGTTAAGGTGGATTATCAACTTGTTCCTTGGGCTGAAGATCATTGCAAATGCTTTAACTTGCTTGTCACCATAGTTGAAGATAACAATGTTCATGGATGATCCTTTTTAGATTAGCTGTTTATTAGTCCATCACAACTGGATGTGCCATTACTAACCATGGTGGTATTTCCATGTGGTGTTCAGCATCACCAATAGAGAATATTCAGTCATCAACTGAGGAAGGCCAGTAGGAAATTTCTTTCTTTGATTTGCTGGCATGAGACTTTGATGAATACAGGATTGATATTGCAGATTTTCAGTCAGGATTTGAATTCGAATTTTCTGAATTCCTTTGGATTACTGGTCCGGCAACATGACCACTGCACCACTGTACCACTGTACCAATTAAGTTAAGTGGATTGCTTTGGCTGAAAGGATTGTTGAAGAAGTGAAAAGGAAATAAGATAAGCGAGGCAGAGAGAAAAGCAGGACTATAATGCAAGGGCAGGAATGGAAACTTCACCAGTACATTGGCCTGAATGGTTATCTTCTCTGCTGTATCATTCAATGGAGTAGGTCATAGGTTCAATTAATCAGCACCACAGTGACCATTGCCTACCCTCCCCCCAACCCACCTCATCAAACATTTTTATCGATGGGAGCTTGGAGGGCTTTGCAACCCCTGATTATAAACCCTTAACAACTCTTCACAACTGTTACTCTTGTTACTTGTGTATCGGATTGTGATGGATGTTTCCGCCAGGACTCTGTGTTCTGTTCTGCACTTGGTGTTTGGCAACCCTCTCAATGAGTTGGCTGGTGTGAGGCAACAACTTCCAGATTGTGGGGGCGTTGTGCCATGCAGTGGTGTTATTTGTAGTGGCCAAAACAAGTGGGACATGGAAATTGATGAAACTGATTGCATTTCTCCACACCGCTTGAGTTAACTGAACATTGAGTTTGTTGAGGTGTGAATTAAAATTAATTTGTGATCTCAACACGGGGCAGTAACATCGGAACCCTACTTTTCCAACGTACAATATTTTAGCTGATTTCCATGGCCTCATCTACAGAAGATGTCAGCAGCACCATCAATGACAGACCGCTTCTGCAGCTCTCCTTTGTATTTTGGATATTGCTTTGTTGCAAGGGATATTTGACGCTCCCTCCTTTCGAATGATAAAGCAGCAGAAAATCACATGACCTGATTGAAGCTGGACGAAGCCTTTGCGCTGACCTGAATATCTTACTCTTGTGAAGTGTTTTTCATTCCTCCAAATTACATTTACTCTTGAATAGTCTTGATCAAGTTGTATGTGCAAATACATATTGCTCCAGCTTTTACATTTTGAAAACAGAAATATGGAGTGGCAGCAGATATCCCCGTTGAGATCAGACTTGTTTGTCCATGATCTTCTCAGTTTTTGTGCTGTTGCTTAATTCCCGTTCCAATCACAAACTTGTTACATAAATTTAAATCCCTACAATTGCCAGAAAATAAATTTAAGGATATATGCACAAACTACATTGGATGCATGACCAGCAATCCATTTGTTTTTAATTTGAATAGAAAAGCAGGTGGCACATTGCTATGTTCCAACTGGTGTTAAAAAAAATCAATTCAGTGGCTCATTTTTTAATCTTTGTTCACCATATAATTCTGCACCTTCCGTCAAAGCAAAATATTACTGTCTGGAAAGATTAATAACGCTATCGACTCTCTTGAGGCCTTTCTTAATATGTGAACATATTCGAGGTTGTGCACCATAATTTATCTCGTCTGTTTTGAATTGCAAATAACTGTAACTGTCATCAGTGCTTAAGAATAATTTTATTGATCATGCCTCAAGCCTCTATTTTGTGTATATATTTACAAGGGCAGGGTGTGCAATCTGCAAAATTGAGGTAAAGGTTGAGTGAGAACCAAAACAAATGATTTCTGGTATGTTAATTTTAAATTCAAAAGCTAAACCAATGCTTCATTATCATACACAGATAGTTTGGGATCTCCTGTGCCCTATTTATATTCTTATCTTGAAAATTAGATATCTTAGCGTTGCCAAAGCAGGAGCATTTGTAAATCACAGTATTCATTTTCTTATCCTCTTTAGTAAAAATAATTTTCACGGTTAAAATTGAGTCTGCTGAGTCTACTTTAGGTGGAACTAAGAGAAGTTGGAATATTCTCAAATCAGAAAAGTAAATTAAGCAGGACATGTGATTGGTTATATATCATGTATGTCTGTGTTATATAACTTAGTCAAGAGTGTTTAATTGTCTTATGTACAAAAAACGGAACAATGAAATTCTTGCTTGCAGCAGCATAAGATCTGTAAACACAGTACTCATAGATAAGTTGATAAACATAAAAATTGGTGACACAGTGGTAGAGTTGTTGCCTTATAGCAACAGAGACCCGGATTTGATCCCGACTATGGGTGCTGTCTGTAAGGAGTTTTTATGTTCTCCCCGTGACCTGCATTGGATATCTCTGAAACTTACAGTTTTCTTCCACAATCCAAAGACATAGGTTAATTGGCTTGGTCTAAATGTAAAAATTGTCTCTAATGTGTGTAGGATAGTGTTATTGTACGGGGATCGCTGGTCGACGTGGACCGAAGGGCTTGTTTCCATGCTGTATCTCTAAACTAAACATAAAGCCCAAATCCGGTAGTGCAACAAGATAGCAGATAGTTTAGTTAGTGTTCTGTAGTGCCTGAGGAATGTTGGGAAGAAGGTGTTCCTGAACCTGGAAGTCAGTGTTTTCAGACTCCGATACCACCTTCCCGGTGTTAGGAATGAAATGAGAGCGTGGCCGGGGTGGTGTGGGTTCTGTTACTATTTTTCATTTAATGATAACATTCATGTTAAGGATAGGTATACTATCATTCTAAGATACATTTCATTGTAAAAACATGTCATGATTGTAAAAAGTGTTTGAATAAAACGTCTTCCAAAGCAATTTTAACAATAAATTTACAGAACAATTTGCCTGCTCCCTGTTAATATTTTGCACTCGATAGCATTCATATTAATAATGAAAGATCTATTGAAAATAATAAAGATCGATTGTTCTATGTTGGTATTCAATGGTCTGGGTTTTAGTTGTAACAACAGAATTGTCATATTCTGCAAAAATTACTGATTTATGACTTTTTTAATTTGTTTTTATTTTTATTAGAAGTACAGTAAATTACAGTAATACACATCACATATATCTTATTACATTTGTTGTACCACTTCGTTTTTCGAGCTTTAAAAAAGGTAGAAATAAAAGAAGTAAGAAAAGTGAGCAAGAGTCGTGAAGGTGCAGGAAAGTGTTGGGAAAAGAAAGCCCCTTAGGGAAGAAGTTAGAGAAGGAAGTAAAGAAAGGAAATAGACCCTAGAAAGAAAAGGGAAAAAAAGGAGAAACAATTGCTATTTTTGA
The DNA here is from genome assembly GCF_010909765.2 of Amblyraja radiata. Lineage (NCBI taxonomy): Eukaryota > Metazoa > Chordata > Chondrichthyes > Rajiformes > Rajidae > Amblyraja > Amblyraja radiata. Next base: position 36,948,970 of record NC_045969.1, on the reverse strand, counting down.
CATTTTAACTGGCTTAAAACTTTGTTTTGGCCTAAAGAATTATTTAAATTATGTGCATTGTATTTTCCTGACATGAATATGAAAAAAAATCTCATTTTTAAAATGAGCTTTCCCAAAAGCATGTACTCCAACTTCCTGTGTAGTGTTTGTGAAGCTAATTACAATATGTTTCCTGTTTGTGAGAATTTTCTAATATGATTGACTATCTAGCCAATTTGATGGGATCTCTTCTGTAAGCCACTAGAGATATCTTTGAGCTGATGCCTGAAGGCAACAGGCATCAGCCAAGAGGTTTTCCCTCACAGACAACATTTGATCACTGTGGGAATCATATTCTTGAGGATAGTAAAAAAGTGGCATTCTCTGCTACAGAGTGCAAATCTAGCCTAGTATCTTTATTGGCCATCAGCAAAAAAAAGAGAACATGGCACGTGGTTTTCAATGGGAGACACCAGTATTGAATACTGTAATGTATCTCTGCCGGTCAGCCTGCAATAGCAAAGTGTTGCATTCCTTAGCTGCGCGTTACTTGATAAATCTAGTGCTCCAAGATTAAGTGTAATACGGTCAGTTTAGCTGGCTGACCTGTCCAGCAATGTATCCAACCTCCAAAACTGATCTGATCCACAATAGTCGTGTGGCTTTCTCATTTCCGACATTGGAATTTTTTTCTGATTTCTATACATGATGTTGTGAAATTATAGGCAGATTTAGCTGGTGATTCGTGTTTATTAGGAACCAGTTTAAGGCAAGAAATTCATCTGGACAGCCTTAAACTGGTTCCTAATTAACACGAATCACCAGCTAAATCTGCCTATAATTTCACAACATCTTGACACTTCTTTGATCTTTCAAATGATTTTTGGAGGCAGCTGTTTAACATACAGTTGTGAAGTCATTCTGACAGTAAATGTTCCTGATTGGATGAGTTAAGTAATTTAATGTAATGAAGAAGAGTAATTGGTCTAAATACCCCTGGTAAAAGTATTGAAAATCATTCTAGGTTGCTGCTTTTTATCTCCATGAGGTTGCATTGCAAATCAGCATGTGTTAACAGGATAAAATTGGCTTCATCAAACGTACATGGCGTACATCAAACATCGTTTGCGGTTAAGGAAAGGCGGGGAGGGGGGAAGGCTCAGTGATCCAAGTATGTTTTCGTTTTTATTTAAGGGTTAGGGAAAAATAACTAACTTGAAAAAGGGCATACATAATTATTATGCAGAACAGTGATATGAATTGTATGATTGATCCACAGTGAATCAGCGATTGAAGACCTGAAACTTAAGTTTGTAGAATGATGCATGGCTAGGATACAAGAGGTTTATAGAGTCTGAAGAAGGGTCTTAACCCGCAACGTCACCCATTCCTTCTCTCAAGACAGGCATGGAAATCGCTCTCAAAACAATAGACAATAGGTGCAGGAGTAGGCCATCCGGCCCTTCGAGCCAGCACCGCCATTCAATGTGATCATGGCTGATCATCCCCAATCAGTACCCCGTTCCTGCCTTCTCCCCATATCCCCTGACTCTGCTATTTTTAAGAGCCCTATCTAGCTCTCTCTTGAAAGCATCCAGAGAACCTGCCTCCACCGCCCTCTGAGGCAGAAAATTTCACACACTCACAACTCTCTGAGAAAAAGTGTTTCCTCCTCTCTATTCTAAATGGCTTACTTCTTATTCTTAATCTTTTGCCCCTGGTTCTGGTCTCCCCCAACATCGGGAAGAACATGTTTCCTGCCTCTAGCGTGTCCAAGCCCTTAACAATCCTATATGTTTCAATGAGATGCCCACTCATCCTTCTAAACTTCAGAGTGTACAATCCCAGCTGCTCCATTCTCTCAGCATATGACAGTCCCGCCATCCCGGGAATTAACCTTGTAAACCTACGCTGCACTCCCTCAATAGCAAGAATGTCCTTCCTCAAATTAGGGGACCAAAACTGCACACAATACTCCAGGTGTGGTCTCACTAGGGCTCTGTACAACTGCAGAAGGACCTCTTTGCTCCTATATTCAATTCCTCTTGTTATAAAGGCCAACATGCCATTCGCTTTCTTCACTGCCTGCTGTACCTGCATGCTTACTTTCATAGACTGATGTACAAGGACCCCCAGATCCCGTTGTACTTCCCCTTGTCCCAACTTGACGCCCTTTAGATAGTAATCTGCCTTCCTAGTTTTGCTACCAAAGTGGATAACCTCACATTTATCCGCATTAAACTTCATCTGCCATGCATCTGCCCACTCCCCCAACCTGTCTAAGTCACCCTGCATTCTCATAGCATCCATCTCACAGTTCACACTGCCACCCAGCTTTGTGTCATCTGCAAATTTGCTAATGTTACTTTGAATCCCTTCATCCAAATCATTGATGTATATTGTAAATAGCTGCGGTACCAGCACCGAGTCTTGCGGTACCCCACTAGTCACTGCCTGCCATACTGAAAACATGGGGGTGGGACACAATTTCTTGGAGGCCGCAAGCACATGCGCACACACGCGAGGCTTCGGCCATGGTAACATCGGGAGCTGACCTGGTTGGTGACCGACTCCGAACTCCAGTAACAGCAGCTTCGTCGGCCCCGAACCGTGGAACTTCAATTGGCCCGTTCGCGGGGGCTTCAACATCGGGAGCCTCGATCGCCTCAACGCAGCAATTTGACCGCGGGACGGTGGAAGATCCCGCGGCCGGCAAACGGACAGATTCAAACTCCGCCCTTATCATCTTTGCTCCACAGACGTCTTGCTCCTCCAATGACCGCGCTCTTTCCTCAGTCCCACCCCCCTACTTCAGCCTCTGACTGACACCTCCCTCCAATCATCGCGCTGAATCATCATGGTCCCCCCCTCCACTGCCTGCTGACAGACATCTCTCTTGTCCAGTCGGCGCCCTCGATCATCAGTCCTAACCCCACTGTCTCGCAGAAAGCAGAGATTTTTAATAGCTTTTTTACCGAGTTTTAAAATACGGATTACAAAACATGGGGGGGGGGGAGGATCGTTTCCTCCCCCCCCGGGATTTCCGCCCTGTCTCCAGAGATGCTGCCTGTCCCGCTGAGTTACTCCAGCATTTTGCGTCCACATTTGATTTAAACCAGCATATAGTTCTTCCCTACACAGAGGTTTATAGTGAATGTCTTTAAAGTTATGAATAATTTTCAATTTGTTGTTCTGGCCAACTGTGAATGTGGGTGTGGAGTGAGTATCGATAAGTGGCTTAATGCAAAAACAGAAAATTTCGGACATACTCAGCATGTCACTGAAGGGTTTTTGACTTGAAACGTTAACGCTATTTCTCTTTCTACGGATACTGCCTGATCTGCTGTGTGTTTGCAGTATTTATTGTTTTTCTTTTGTTTCGGATTGCTAACATCTTTTTGTTTGGAACCTAATGGAACGCATTTATTTCAGATCTAGAGTAATAGGATTGGGGATTCTGCATTATTAGGGTAAAGGTGTTATTATAATCAACCAGAAAGAAATGAGTGATTTGCTAAATGAGTACTTTGTCTGGAACAAAAGGAGTGCCTATCATGCCAGAAGAGGAAGTCAAAGAGTTTTACAGCATGGAAACAGGCCTATTTGCCCAACTTACCCACACCGGCCAACATGTTCCATCTACACTAGTCCCACCTGCCAGTGCTTGGTCCATATACCTCTAAATCTATCCTATCCATGTATCTGTCTAAATCTTTCTTGAATGTTATGATAGTATCTCATCTGGCAGCTCGTTCCATACAGGTTACCCTTCAGGTTCCTATTAAAACTTTCTCCCCTAATTTTAAACCTATGTGCTTTGGTTCTTGATTCTCTTGCCCAGAGTAGGGGAATCTATACGCCTGCCCAATCTATTCATCTCATGATTTTGTACACAAAGATTTTGTACACTAACTGATCAAAGTATTTATGGTATAAGAGAACCAAAGTAAATTAGAGCAGGAAAGAACATGGGTAATGGGCTGACACCCTGTACTTCAAATGAAACACAAAGGAGAATAATTATAAAAATAAGTATATTAAGCTTTGTCAGACCTCGTCCAAGAACTGCACCCCAGACTATTGGTCATGCATGGGTTTCAGTGCAAATTCAACAATTGATTTTGGTTGATGAAGAGTTAAATTGAATTAGTGGAAGACAAAATGCAGCCTGCATAATACTGTGGTATTTTAGCTCTCCATTGTATTGAATTTTGCTAACATTTTTGCTAAAACTTTGTGAAATTTTACATTGGAATAAATATTTCATGATTCCCATATTTTGCAAGTACACACAATGGTTAAACACTTTTTATAGCTTCAATGTATTTTAGATCACAATTATTATCTTTTATGAGTATTAATTATTTGGCATGATTTGATAAGATATGATTTGATATGATATGGATCAATTTCTGTATTCACCTAACACGAGTTTCCTTTTTTGTGTGTAAGTTTGTTTAGATAATTAAACATTAACTACACTTTTTCATCTGGAAGGATAAGTGTTTGTGGATGAAAATAAAAATGTCTACACTTATGAGGGTGAAGGCCATTAACATATTTCACTTGTGAGTCTCTAACTAGGGGCGCTGCACTGGCAGCAGCCTCTACCTACAGCCTGTCTGTTATTTCTATCTTTTTAAAATTTTAGCTAGTCTAAAGTTTTGTGTTGGGGGAAACTTTTACTTTTCTATGTGGGGAGGGGGACAGGGTTAGGGGGAAACCGTTTCCTAGTCTCTTCCTGGCGGGGACGCGACTATTTCTCCGAGTCGCGTCCTCGCCCCCCCACCTCGCGGCCTACCAGCTGGATCGGAGCGGCCTTTCCTGCCGGGGACTGAGTACCGGACCAGGGCTGCTACAGCGTCGGCGCAGCGCTGGAGTCACCGCGGAGCGGGCGATGCCTACCTGGGTCGCCGTTTGGAGCTCCGGAGCGTTGGGCCGCTGCTCCAACATCGTGGAGCTCTGGTGCGGAGAGCTTCCAACGCGGGCGGCGCTGACCATCATCGTGGAGTCCTGGGGCGCCTTGTAGAGGGTATCCAGCAGCAGTCTCCACCCGGCGCAGCCTGCGGACTTTGGAAGCCGCCGACTCCGTTAGGAGGGGGCCGATTCTGGTGTCCACGCCGCTGAGGACGTCCCGCAGCCCCGACGTCGGACTTACAACACCCCGGCGAGCGGTCCTGAACATCGGGCCGCCCGTAGTGGCAACTGCGGAGGGCTTGGGGAGGCCCTGACCACGGGGAACAATGGAGGAAGAGACTGACTTTGGTGCCTTCCCACAGTGGGAAACTTTGATTCTGCTGTGGGGATGTTTTATGTCAAACCCTATAGTGTGTTGTGTCCCTTTTTTTATTGTATGGCTGTATGGGAATTTCATTTCACTGTGTCATCTGGCACATGTGATGAATAAATCTATCTTGTATCTTGTAACTGCTGGGTTGCCATGTTTGGAGTGATGCACAAATCAGAGCGGGATAAATGCTCGGCTTCAAAAATTAAGGGGGGAAAAACCCCTGTGCCCCAAAACTGCACGTTTTTGTAGAGCCATATATATTCCATTGCCTTTTTACTGAGTAGTAGATTTACCTAATAAGATGTACAAAATGTTTTGGATTCTCCCTGAAGAACAAATTTCCAAGTGTCAATTCACATGCATTTTTCTTTGGCATTTCTCCATTGGGAAATCAGTTCAATTAAGCTATTCATTTTATTTGAAAAGTTAATGACAGACACTCTATCTGAAAATATAAAGGAATTTGAAGTATGAGAAGGTGCATTGTACGCAATACCATAACTGCTGAAATGGTTTAATCAGCAGTAAAGCAAGTGACAAACATAGTCTGAAGAAACATATCAGTCTGAAGATGGGTTTCGGCCCGAAATGTTGCCTATTTCCTTCGCTCCATAGATGCTGCTGCACCCGCTGAGTTTCTCCAGCATTTTTGTGTACCTTCGATTTTCCAGCATCTGCAGTTCCTTCTGAAACAAAGTGACAAACATCGTCTTCCGTTTCAATCTTTGGAGTTTGAAGCAAGGAGAAAATACAGCAACAGAGCTCTAATAGTCTTTACTATTACTCTTTACTAGTTGCAAGAAATTTAAATCTCCTCAGTATCCCAGTTTCAGATGGAAATATAATTTCTGACAAAATAAGTGCAAGTTTTGAAAAAAACATAGTCCAATGAATTAGGGGTGACACAGATGGTAGAGCTGCTGCCTCACGGTGCCAAAGACCTAGTTCAATCTTGACCTTTGGTGCTGTCTGTGTAGAGTTTGCACCTTCTCTTTATGACCACATGGGTTTCCTCTGGGTGTCCCGGTTTCCTCCCACATCCCAAAGGTGTGCAGGTTTGTAGGCTAACTATCCTCTGTAAATTGCCCTGAGTGTGTAGGGAGTGGATGTGAAAGTGAGATAACATAGAACTAGCGTGAACGGCTGATCGATGGTCAGCATGGACTAGGTGGAAGAAGGGCCTGTTTCCATGTTGTTGTTTTCAATTCAAGTAATCAATAATCAATTTGCAACTCAAATTGCATGTTAGTGGTAAGTGTCCTTAACCTTGGATTAACCTGAGTCTGAAGAAGGGTTTCGGCCCGAAACGTCGCCTATTTCCTTCGCTCCATAGATTCTGCTGCACCCGCTGAGTTTCCCCAGCAATTTTGTGTACCTTGGATTATACATTTCTGTTATGAACATCAAAATATTAGTTAAAAAGTATATATAAAATATGTGAAAATGTGCTACTGGTGCTATTCCAGTGAGAATGCGAATTCATAAGAGAGGGTGGTGTAGTGCCTCTTGGTATCATTTCTGTAAATATATGATAAACATTATCCAGCATTATCTGTAGCTTTGCCCACCCTCATGTAGCCATTGCACAGCAGTTCATATTTTAATTATCCTTCAAAGCAATTGCATTTTCATTTATGAGGAGAAGATTGGGTAAATTAGAATACATAAATTCTATCAAATTCAATTTTATTTTAATAGGCATTCTAGGGGTTTATGGAATCTTATCTGAATTCATCTGCTGAAACCCTCATCTGTTACCTTTCCTATCTGTGGAATTGAATTGTTTCTTTGCACTTTTGGCTAACCTGCTGTAAGCTTCAGGAGATCCCTGTCCAGTGTTAACGATAGGCGATAACACTGGGTGCACTTGTTGGTTTTTCATCTTCTGGAATTCTTCAGATTGCTTAATTGCTATTACTATTCTACCAATTTTAAAACTGATTTAGTGTGGAATCATTTTTAAGTGAATTTTCATATACAGTCGATAGTGTTTGGGACAAAGACCCACAATTTATTTATTTGCCGCTGTACTCCACAATTTGAGATTTGTAATAGAAAAAATTCCATGTGGTCAAAGTGCACACTGTCAGATTTTAATAAAGGCTATTTTTATACATTTTGGTTTCACCATGTAGAAATTACAGCTGTAAATGGGGGGACTATTTACATATTTACATATCCCCCCATTTCAGGGCACCATAACGTTTGGGACACATGGCTTTGTAATTGCTCAGGTGTGTTTAATTGCCTCCTTAATGCAGGTATAATAGAGCTCTCAGCACCTAGTCTTTCCATCACCTTTGGAAACATATTGCTGTTTATCAACATGAGGACCAAAGTTGTACCAATGGAAGTCAAATAAGCCATTATGAGAATGAGAAACAAGAATAAAACTGTTAGAGACATCAGCCAAATCTTAGGCTTGCCAAAATCAACTGTTTGGAACATCATTAAGAAGAAAGAGAGCACCGGTGAGCTTACTAATCGTAAAGGGACTGGCAGGCCAAGGAAGACCTTTATAGCTGATGATAGAAGAATTCTCTCTATAATAAAGAAAAAACCCCAAACACCTGTCCGACAGATCAGAAACACTCTTCAGGACTCGGGTGTGGATTTGTCAATGACCACTGTCCACAGAAGACTTCATGAACAGAAATACAGAGGCTACACGGCAAGATCCATATCACTGGTTAGCCGCAAAATTAGGATGGTCAGGTACAGTTTACCAAGAAGTACTTAAAAGAGCAACCACAGTTCTGGAAAAAAGGTCTGTGGACAGATGAGACGAAGATTAACATATCAGACTGATGGCAAGAGCAAAGTATGGAGGAGAAAAGGAAATGCCCAAGATCCAAAGCATACCACCTCATCTGTGAAACACAGTGGTGGGGGTGTTATGGCCTGGGCGTGTATGGCTGCTGAAGGTACTGGCTCACTTATCTTCATTGATGATACAACTGCTGATGGTAGTAGCATAATGAATTCTGAAGTGTATAGACACATCCTATCTGCTCAAGTTCAAACAAATGCCACAAAACTCATTGGCCAGCGGTTCATTCTACAGCAAGACAATGATCCCAAACATACTGCTAAAGCAACAAAGGAGTTTTTCAAAGTTAAATATGGTCAATTCTTGAGTGGCCAAGTCAATCACCCAACCTGAACCCAATTGAGCATGCCTTTTATATGCTGAAGAGAAAACTGAAGGGGACTAGCCCCCAAAACAAACATAAACTAAAGAAGGCTGAAATACAGGCCTGGCAGAGCATCACCAGAGAAGATACCCAGCAACTGGTGATGTCCATGAATCGCAGACTTCAATCAGTCATTGCATGAAAAGGATATGCAACAAAAATGCAAACCATAACTATTTTCATTTACATGATGTTGCTGTGTCCCAAACATTATGGTGCCTTGAAATGGGGGGGACTGTATAAACACTGCTACAATTTCTACATGGTGAAACCAAAATGTATAAAAATGGCTTTTATTAAAATCTGACAATGTGCACCCATTCCTTCTCTCCAGAGATGCTGCCTGTCCTGCTGAGTTACTCCAGCATTTTGTGCCTACCTTCGATAAATCACCACATGTGATTTTTTTTCTATTACAAATCTCAAATTGTGGAGTACATAGGCAAATAAATAAACGATGGGACTTTGTCCCAAACATTATGGATGGCATTGTATGAGCCATTTCAGACTGCTGGTATATTAATGTGAAGAAAACAATGGTCACACAAGGGTTGAGAAAAAGTGAAAACAAATCATAGGAATTTCAAAGCAAATCCATGGACATAATCAGAATAAAAGGACACCTTTAGAAAGGAGATGAAGAGGAAGTTCTTTAGTCGGGGTGGTGAATCGGTCTAGTTCATTGCTACAGATGACTGGAGGCAGTGATTTGGTATTTTCAAAGCAGAGATTAACAAGATCTTGATCAGTAATGGCATCAACATTTGCTGGAGAATTGTGTTGAGAGGGAAAGATAGATCAGTCATGATTGACTAGCGGAGTAGACTCGATGGGCCGATTGGCCTAATTCTGCTTGTATTGTATTGTATTGCATTCAAATTTATTGTCATTGTCTCAGTTAGAGACAACAAAATGAATTTCCCTTACAGGCAGTATCATAAAAATAAAAATAAATAAATAATAATAAATAATAAGACATATTAAAAATAAAATAGAATTTAAAAAAAAGCACAAACACTGAAAGTCCACAACACAACATAACACAGTGGCACCAAGGTGAGGAAGGCACCATAGTCCAGCCAGCCTCCCCTCCGTTCTTCCCAAAAGTTCACTCGTGGTCGAGGCCTTCCTAGCACCCGCAGTCACCGCCCCGGGTGGCCCGATGTTCAGGCCCTCACGCCGGGCTGGTGGAACGCCGACGCCGAACCCCGACGGTGAACATCAGCGGCCCGGACCTCCTGATCAGCCGCCTCCCACAGCCAGAGTCCGCAGCTCCCGAGTCCGCAGCTCCCGAGTCCGCAGCTCCCGAGTCCGCAGCTCCCGAGTCCGCAGCTCCCGAGTCCGCAGCTCCCGAGTCCGCAGCTCCCGAGTCTGCAGCTCCCGAGTCCGCAGCGGCCGAGCCGGGCGGAGTCGCAGGATCCCGCGTTGTTGATCAGCGCCGCCCGCGTTGGGAGCTCCGCAAACCGCAGCTCCAGGATGTCGGTGCAGCAGGTCCAGCACTCCAGGCTCCAGACGGCGATCCCCGGTAAGGCATCGCCAGCCCCGCGATGTTACAGCGCTGTCCCGCTGCTGCTGGAGCTCTGGTCGATCCCGGCAGGAAAGGCCGCGCCAATCCAGTAGGTAGGCCGCTGGGGGGGGCGAGGACGCGACTCGAATAATAGTCGCGTCTTCACCAGGAAGCGGCTGAAGGACGGTATCCCCGCACCGTACCCTCTTCCCCCACATAAAAACACAAAAAAAACACACTTTTACATAACTAAATAAACAAAAAAACAAAAAGATACCGGGCTGTAGGTGGAGGCTGCTGGCACCAGTGCCACCGGAAGTACAACACTTGTATGATTTATGAACAAGTTAAATGCCTACCTTACAGACAGAGAGTGACCCAAAAATACCTATGACCATAAGAATTATTTTCTTGCATACGAAAGAACTGCAGATGCTGGTTTAAATAAAAGGTAGACACAAAATACTGCAGTAACTCAGCGGGGCAGGCAGCATCTCTGGAGAGAAGGAATGGGTGACGTTTTGGGTCGTGACCCTTCAGACTGATCTGAAGATTATTTTCTTCATTTGCATTTACGAAGGAATATAAGGGACCAACTACACACAAAAGTAGTCTTATAGGTGGTATTAATATAATGTTATTTTCCTCCAGAGCCTCTAGAATTTGCTTTATCATTGTTACATCTGTTCACACCTGATTCCAGGTAATTGATTTAGGTCATATGATTCTGTCTGTTCGAGAACATGGTTTCATGGTTTCTTTCCTCTTGGGTTAAAAGCAGTAACTTTAGAGATGACCACTGATAATTTATGCTCTGTTCCTGTTTTTTCCTGTCTTTTAGTGAAAGCCTGTGGTCTATGTAAACCTATAAAAATTGTATGGGGATAATATCTGTATTAGAACAACATGCTACATCGCATTGCTTCTCTTAACATATTGCATGAAGACAGTATAAATTAAGTCAGCACTAAAGTAACTGCATTTGCCTCGAGGTTTATGAAAGAACAGTGAAGAAATTGTGGGTTTTTACCAACTGGAAAATTGACCTAATTACAGACTAATAGAAGTTTTAATGGGCTACATAAATTAAGCATATTTTAGCAGATCTATATAATGCTAAGTATATTGATATGTATTAAATCAAATAAAAACTAAATTTCCCATTGATTAAAATGGTTTATTTAAGCATTTTCAAAATATTGTTAATAATACTAAATTGCACGGTATCCCAGTAGAGATCCAAGCTATATACAGAATTAGCTTAATGGTAGGAAACGGTAGTGGTGGAAGATTGTTTTTTGGACTGGAGGCCTATAACTAGAGGTAGGCCTCCAGGATACTGTTTGTCATCTGTATCAGTAATTTGGATGAGAATGTACAAGGCCTTCTTAGGCCCCCTTCGGTCATGGCTGACCATGGGTGTTTCCAGGGTTGGAGGATGCCAGTGCTTGACTTTGTTTAACGTGGGGAGACTGGTGCACAGACTGCCATCACACGGTCCTTAACAGATCTGGGTCAGGATCCAGTGGCATGGAGTCCAAGACGACCGGAGACCTTTTTCTGCTGCAGCCATCATCCCACTTCCCAGCCATTGTGATGCTCCACTAAGGTCAGCCATCATCCTCGGCCTGTTCCACCATTGAGGTCTTGATTGGGTTGCTCTTTGTCAGAGTCCTCCCCCTCGACCTTACCACCATGAGTGGCCCTACCAGGAGCATAGCTCCAGGCGGAATCGCTCTCAAGATCTCAGGACCACACAAGCTTCTCCACCACGACATGTTGACAATCCATGGAGAAGATACGATTCACAATTACACTAAAATAGGTGGTATCGTGTAAGTACAAGGCAAGATTATACTAAAATAGGTGGTATTGCAGACAATGATTATCAAGAATTGCAGCAGGATCTTAATCTGCTGGGCAAATGGACTGTGGAATGCCAATTGGAGTTTAATTCAGAGAAGTGTGAGCTGCTGCATTTTGAGAAGTCAAACCAGGGCAAGACCTGAATGGTAGAGCCCTGACAGAGTGATCTTAGAGTACTTATAGGGTGATTTCACGAAAGGTCACTGGATCCTAGATCCTCACCCACGTGACCGCAAAATCCAACTGGGGTACAAACGTCACTTCCAGTACATGTTATTGATGCTGAAAACGCGAACTTTCAAACCTGTTAAAAACCGCGAAAACGGCCCGTTTTTGAGCTGTAAATAACTGTGCCAGTCGGGGTGACCGTGAGGCACCGTTATCTTACTTTAGAGTCCAGAAGATAAAGAAAAATGAAGGTAAAGATAAGAGAGCGCTGAAGGGAAAATAACAGCGGAAGTTGTTGGCCGTGCAGATATAAAGATCGAAAATTTCGGGAATTATCGCGTTTGCTCACTGCATTTCATCAAAACATCAATAATGCCTTAGTTTTGATGAAATGCAGTGAGCAAACGCGATAATTCCCGATATTTTCGATCTTTATATCTGCACGGCCAACAACCTCTGCTGTTATTTTCCCTTCAGCGCTCTCTTATCTTTACCTTCGTTTTTCTTTATCTTCAGGACTCTAAAGTAAGATAACTGTGCCTCGTGGTCACCCCGACTGGCACAGTTATTTACAGCTCAAAAACGGGCCGTTTTCGCGGTTTTTAACAGGTTTGAAAGTTTGCGTTTTCAGCATCAATAACATGTATTGGAAGTGACGTTTGTACCCCAGTTAAATTTTGCGGTCACGTGGGTGAGGATCTATGATCCAGTGATCTTTCGTGAAATCACCCTATACATAATTCCCTGAGAATGGCGTCACAGGTAAAAAAGGTAATGAAGGCTTTTCGCAAACTGTTAGTCAAGGAATTGAATTTAAAAGTTAGGACATCATGTTACAGTTGTACATGATGGTAGTGAGTATTGTGCAAGATGTTAGTGGGTATTGTGCAAAAATCAAACTGCTGGAAACATTTGGTGGATCAGGCAGGAGGAAATGGGCAGATGTCATTTCGGGTTGGGATCCTTTTCAACTTCATAGACTAGGGGAGGAAAATCTGGAAAAGAGAGGTGCATTGCAATTTTGCTCATACTACTTACAAGAAAGATGCCATTAAGTTGTAAAGTGTGCAGAGAAGCTTTGCGAGGTGTTGCCAGGACTGGAGGGCCTGAGCTATTGGGAGAGGTTGGGCAGGCTTAATTTCTTGAAGTGCAGGAGGCTGAAGGATGATCTTATAGAGATGTATATAATCATGTAGGGAATAATCGATGGGGTGAATACATTCATTTCCCCAAGATGGGGGAATCAAGAATTAGAGAGTATAGGTTTAAGTGAGAGGGGAATGACCCCAAGAGGCAATTTTGTGGTGGATAGATCGGGTGTCCAGTGGAAGTAGTTGAGGCAGGTACAGTAATGATATTTTTTAAACATTTTAACAGGTTAATCGATAGGAAATATTTATCGGCCCGGCTTGGGCAAATGGGATGAACGCAGATGTGGTATCTTGGTCAGCATGGATGAATTGGGCCAAAGGGCCTCATTCGTGCTGTAATTTAAATTGAATTGCTGGCCTAAATTCTAAATAGGTACATTACTTTATAACAGAGACCGAATTCACCCTTGACAGGTTCGAAGAAGAAAAGTTAATCCTTGCTTTGCAGTGGCAGCAATTGACAGACAAACATTTTCTAAGTTTCCATCATAATATTATTTTGATGTATTTTAAAGAATGGTATCAAGGTGTATATGTTGTTGGATAAGTAAGTATTCCAGGAACATGATGTGTTCAGATTCTGCCAAACCAGCTGGGGAATTTAAATCTAGTTAATTAAAGAATCTGGAAAACTAAGCCAGGAGTAATAATAATGCCTGTGAAACCATCCAATTGTCGTGAAACCTCCACTGGGTCACAAATGGCTTTTTTGAGAAAGGAATTTGACATTCTTACCCAGCTGCAGACAGCAGACCCACAGCTGTGGTGACATGCCCTCTAATGACAGGATGCAATAAATTTGTTTGTCTTGGGCACCGGGTTCAGACGTGACAGAGGCAAGTTCAATCAAATATAGACAAGGTAGTGACTTAATGACTAAATCGGCAATTGTCCATTCACTTGGAAGCACAAAGATTGTGAGGATGGCAGCTGCAGATTCAAAACCCTACATGTGAGAGAAAGTGAATAGAGCACATCCCCTTCCCAGACCCCGGGACAATTTTAGTAGAGTAACCACCTTACAGTCTTGAGATAGATGGTCTCATCTCCCATTGAAAACATCCTCCATTGTGCTGTCCAGATGCAAGGTCATGACCCAAAATGTCAATTTGTATCTTGTGCTGATTTGCTGAGTTCTTCCAGCACTCCATTTTTTGTTCAAGATTCCTTTATTTACAGTCTCTATTGTACTGTGTAGCTCTACTAGTGTGGTAAGTGGCATGGATGTCAATGATATATCCTGGCTGTTCAGTGGTTTAATTGTATTCCTCACCTGTATCCACCAATCGCTTGCCAGTTCTCACCCCATCCCTCCCTCTCTCTCCTCTTTGTATATCCCCTCTACCAAGACCAAATGGTCACAACTTGAAACAAAGACTGAAGAGTTTGAAGAAGGGTTCTGACCCGAAATGTCACCAATCCTTTTCCTCCAGAGATGCCGCCTGACCTGCTGAATTACTCCAGCATTTTGTCTATCTTTGAAATGAAGACTGTTCATTTCCCTCCACAAATGATCCCTGACCTCCTGGGTTCCTCCCAACAGCTAGATTTTTCCCCCCTCTGAATTCCAGCATCTACAGTCTCTTGTGTTTCCATCACATCATAGTTCAACACATTACTCACTCCTGAATTTGCTTCCAATAGGTCTCACCTTGCAAAAATGTAGTTGAACATTCCAGTTGCAGCCATTTCGAGAACCACATGAATATCAAAGAGCAGAAGTACCATGCTATGGGCAAAACAAGACATTTCACAAAGAGCCCATCATATAAAAGTGCAGTTCTACCATGTCAACTGGTTGTGGGTGGTGGAAGGCAGTTAACTGCTGGGTTAAACTCCTGGAACTCCCTCCCTAACAGCATTTTGCTGTGCCCACACCTCAAGGACTCCAGTGAATCCAAGGCGGCAACTCACCACCATCTTCTTGAAAGCATTTTGAAAAGGGCTATCAAACGCTGGCTCAATCTGCAAAGCCCACATCCCTTGAATAGAAACGGCTCTATGAATATACCCATCATCAATAATAGAGCATCCAGAATGAGAGTGTCAAAGTCAAGGCAACCATCTTCGGTTAGCTTGGAGTTGGCGATTTATCTCAGGTGCCTCGTGACTTGCCCACCTTACCACAGCTAGTCTTTAGCTAATTATCCAAAAACGACTGAATGCATTGGGTATGGGGAAGCATTGGGTATGCGTCCTGATAACGCACTTATTGAAGTGTTAAAAATGGACCTCAAGAAGTAACCACACTTCAAGTTAAGCTGTTCTAGTATAGTTCAAGCACGATGATTTGTAAGACATCTTGAAAATTGCTCGGGTGTGTCCTGTCCACACAAGGGATGAATCCAATCCAGCAATTTACTTCTGCAGATCCTGTCAACTACAGAATGATGGGTTATGTTAGCAAGAGTGCTAACAACTCACTGTACTCTCTTGGCATCAAGGCTGGTATTGTTAATATTGGCTAAATTAAAGACACCATAAAATGGAGGATTCCTGCACTTGTTAGAATTGCTTAACCCTTGTCAGCTGAACTTTACAGGCTTTGATTGGTGCCAGCCAGTCTAGGCTCAGACTGGTATGCAGGATGGTGAGGGGTCCAGGTGTTCTCCCTGTTTCTCTTAAATTGATAATATGTATAGCAGTTTTGCAAACTAACCTTAAATGCATCATTTCTATTGGATTGCTGCAAAAGCATTGTAAATAGTATAAATAATGTTGCAAGACGGTCATCCTGTTAATTGATGATTGGTCGAACTGTTGAGCCTTGTAGAAACTGTTTGATTCTCAGGGCACATGTTTCAATGTTTGTTCTTGTTTGCTTTCTTCTAGAGCTTTCTTTCTTATACAATGTATTAGCTGCTGCATTATTGGGTATGGGGAATGTTTGTTATGTATGGGATTAATTGATATCTGCAATTGGATTGTAAAGAGACCACCCCCATGTGGTTCGGCCCCTCGAGGCCCCGAGACTTATAAAAGTCCGCTGCCACGAGGCCCTGCGTCGATCTTCTGGGAGAGCGCTTAGGACTGCGTGACTTTCTGGAGTGTCTCTGTTTGAGCGAGGCCTAGAGGGCTTGAACAGGCAGATACGAGGATCTAACCCGCGGTGGTTAGGTACAGTAGTGGGAACTGTAATTGTGTTTTGTTAAAATAAAGATTAGTTGATCAAGTGCTTGATTCAGTGGTTTTTGACAAACTAGACTGGGGGGAAGCTTAGAACGAGCAATTTACAGTGTGGCCATTAAATGCCAACTTTAGCGACAATGCTCGTATCCTGCATATGAATTTGAAAGAAATTCAAGAATATTTCATGATTTCCTTGTTAATTTGCTGTAATTTAATAGTGACTTCATTTAAATAATGTGGAAGGTAACAATTTGATGCCTTCCGTTGTCTTAAATAGCAGAGGAAAATCAGCTAATATTTACTTTCGGTGATTTTTGACATTCTAGATGCTGTGATGTAATAGTATAGGCAACATACATTGATAGTCTAAAGATGGTAGATGATTTCATGAGTGTGGCTGAATATTCACAGTAGATTTAAGCAACATTCACAAATGAAATATGGTGGGGATTCTCTGGTTCATCTGACAGAGCTCTAGAAATCTACGAGTAATGAAATATTCATTTAGAGTATTTATTCAGGCTAACAGCCATTCTTTCAGTAGTTACATAGATTGAGCAGTGGATTGCATTTAGAAAATTTACATAGCATTTAACAGTTATAGAACTTACTTGGGCATGAAGGAGATTTCAATTGAATAGCTTTGTTTATGACTATAGTCATCTTTTGATTTTTATTATTCATACAATCCCGTATCTCCTTTGGAGCTCATAATCTCATGTAAAGCATCTTTTGTGTGACCAGTCTAAATTTCATGGCCATTAAAGAGACTTTTAAAGAACAAATGTTTGTGAAATAAAACACTGACATGTAATGAATTATCTGGTTAAGGTGATTATAGCTTCTGTTTTGATATGAATAATGATTTCTTACTTTTTAAGGCTAGGCTTGAAGACTTTTTATGTACACTGGGATGTTTTGAAATCCTTAATCTAGGCTTTGAAATTGGTGAACATCAGTATGATAGAGAAGTGTGGATGCATAACTAATTGCATTAACAACTTTCCAAATGTCTTCTTTATATGCTACACTAATTTTAAAGATTAATTTCTTAGCTTTTCAAAATATTCTTTGTTTTTAGATGTTAAGTGCTACAATTGTACATTTTGGATCACAATTGTCTCTGCTCATAACGTTATTGAGCTTGCAATATTGTAATGTTACTTCTGAGGTGTGCACTGTTTAATTTGTGAGCTACTTTGGAATACAATTTGTGAGCTAGTTTAGTGCCCTGCAAGGAAACAAATAGTTGAAACGCACGATAGTTCACAATCATGGCACCAAACATATTTTACAAAACTAACACTAGTGTATGAGTCGGGTTTTTCTTGGAATCGTGTCTCTAACATGCAGTACATGCACCCTATTTCCTTATAATGGAGAATATGCACATTTAAAAATGCAAAACTGAAAGCAATTGGTTCCAGTTTTTAAATATTGTTTTAAAGTGAGTGCAGTTAACAGATACAAAAAATGGGTTTGATTGGCTAATTTTAAAATGTGAATGTGGAATAATAGATATATTAAATATTAGAAGATTAATCTGATTTACTGAACTGAGATATAATAAATATCTACAGTTTTAACACTTAAACGTATCAAGGTAAGGCACCTGTTTTTTTTTAATCTCTATGCAGCGTTGGGGCAGATAGTTGGTGTCTGGGTTAGAGTGGAAATGTGAGAGGGGGAATCTTTAAAGAGTGTTTGAGAGACCTATCATTCACCGTGTATTTTAACACGGTGAATGATAGGTCCCTGGAACACGAGCCAGGGGAAGTGGTCGAAACAGATGCATAGCAATGCTTAACTGGCATTTGGATAAAGGCATAAGCAGGTGGTGAACAGAGGAACATGTGTAGTCAGATGGCATTAACTATGTTGGCATCCTGGTCAGCGTAGACTTAGTGGGCTAAAGGGCATATTCCTATGCTGTACTGTCCTACATTGTAAATCACACTATTGAGTAGCTTGTTGCTCGGGTGGAGGTAGCAGGATCCAAGGTATTGTTGTATTCCACGTCATTAAGGCAAGAGAAGTTTAATTTTTGAGGTTCAATAGGTTAGATATTTAATTCCAAAATAGATTCTGAATTAATAATTAAGATTGGTCGGTGATAATTAGTGGAAGAATTTCAGCTGTTGCTGCATGATGGCACACAATTATGCTCAAATCTTACTCACGTGTGCAATCCATCTCATTTTAATGCAGCCTTCTCAAACGTGCTGTTTTAGGACAGCAATGCTATGTGCTTAAAAGCTCGCGAAAGATTAATGTGATATAAATTTAACCTTTGTGCGACAGGGTAATAAGATGGTCATCGTGCTAGGACTTTTTCTCTAAAATTACATTTCTAATATGCGTGATAAGCTTTCTCCATTAATAAATAAAACATTTTGTATGAAGTCATTTTGTAACATCACATTTCTCTTCTCTCAGCCCTTCTTTGTGTGGCTTCATATTACTGACAGAGATCTATAATATAAC
This sequence comes from Amblyraja radiata, assembly GCF_010909765.2. Lineage (NCBI taxonomy): Eukaryota > Metazoa > Chordata > Chondrichthyes > Rajiformes > Rajidae > Amblyraja > Amblyraja radiata. The sequence goes on along the minus strand of NC_045969.1, from coordinate 36,930,202 downwards.
AATGCAGCTTATTGTTTATTAATTCCAGACGGGCATGGTAGAACATCAGAGGATGCCAGACAGTTCTTCAGTTCCAGGAATTTATTTCCACTGCCTGAGACCATCTTTACAAAACCAATGCAAATTATGCTCTGTGAAAAATCATTGATTATAATAATCACTTTTTTATTGAGTTTTTCACAGAGCAAAGTTGAGCACAAGATTAGTAAAGAAAATCAAAAATAATAGGAATTGCTTACTTGGAAGTCTGTAGGAATTTTAATTCTAAATTGTTTAGAATCTAATTAGATTCTAATTAAGTGAGGGAAGACTGTTTTATTTTTCTGCAAAAATGTTGTTAGTTAATATTGATTTTTTTTCCATCGTAGTTGTGTCGCAACCAACTTCATACATTTTGGATGAGAGATGGACAGCAAAGGTTTCTTGTAATTAGGGAACTATATTGCAGTGTATTTTATTTTTTAAAGATTGAACACTGTAGTCTGTCTGTTCTTTCCAACCAGATTTGCAGTTTGCCTCATTATTTACAGACCAGCAGGCTCAAATTCTCTTCCAAATACCTGTAAGCCCCTACCTCCCATCATCACCACCAATTCACATGCATCTTGAGTATATTTGCAGAATATTGTTACAGCTCGTTCCTATTTCAATTCCATCTTCATTAAGCTGTCTAGCAGCTTATTGCAAGAATTGCATTATCCTGGATTATGCTGAAGGGATGCATCTTTTTGGGGATGGGGAAAGATTTAAGGTTTGGGTTGGGAAGATGATACTGATGACTACAGTATGGTAATATGTGTCTGGCAATGCTTTAGGGAGGATGATGAGGGGCTGCTCTTGGAAAGCCTAGTGAATGGAAGCTTCAGATCTTAAAAGAGACATGATTTGGTTACTGAGCACTTAAGAATTTATTTGGAGCAGGATCTCAAGAGGTTTCTTAAACTAATATTATTATTGACTAGGATTTACGATCACTAGCGATGTTTTGGGGGTGTCATCTTATTATGGGAGGTCTTTGATCTCTGAGAAATCTTCAATTATGGAGCTGTCCCACTTAGGCGATTTTTCATGCGACTGCCAGCAACTGTCAGAGTGACACACGCACGTACACGCCCCCCCCCCCCCTTAACCAGCCCGTTATGCAGGCGGGGACAGGGCAAGTGGGGGAAGTGCTGTCTGAGTGAAATTCACACTGCAAAGCCAAGGTGATACAGACACACACTGCGATGAACAGGAAGGTTGTCACTGTAATTAAGACGGCTAAAGCACAGTGTGCGGTAAGTCCTTTAAAAGAGGGGGGGGAGATGGAGTGGAGACAACTTTTAAGAAACCGGAGATACACGGCTGTGAAGCTCGACGGATATTTAACATTACCGGTCGGTTATCCTTGGTTCTGAAAACTGAAGAAGGGTCTCGACCCAAAGCGTCGCCTATTCCTTCGCTCCATTGATGCTGCCTCACCCGCTGGAGTTTCTCCAGCATCTTTGCCTTCGATTTTCCAGCATCTGCAGTTCTTTCTTAAACACTTGCTTCTGAAAACTACTACTTACGTTTTTTTTCCCCCAATGAGCCATTGAAATTCACCAGTCAGCACCAGCTACAACCTACGAGAACCTTCGACCTCCTGGCGACCCACCTACGGTACGAGAATTCTTGCTACTCTCCATGGTGGCATCATTCTAGTCGCCGCAAATTTTTCAACGTTGAAAAATTTGCGGCGACGATAACGAGGCCACGACTAGTTCCCAGAATGCGGGAACTCCTCACGACCATGAAGGCGACTCCCCGGCAACCACCCGCGAACGTGTAGCGACCATGTGGCAACTGCCTAGTCTCCTGCAGTCGCCTAAAAAATTGCCTAAGTGGGACAGACCCATTAGAAGAAAAGATGATGTGCTGTCAAAACCAAGGAAAGACTTCAGATGCGCAGGAAGAGGTCTCGGAGGATCTGGTATAATTGGACAGCGTTTCAGAATGGAAAGTACCTGGAAAGAGTCGAATCAAGGGTGTGTTATTGTCTTATGTCCCAGATAGAACAATGAAATTCTTACTTGCTGCAGCATAACCGAATCGGTAAATATAGTACAATGTAAACAATATAATAAATATACACTTTATATACAATATTATAATCAATATACACTCCAGAGCCAAGGCGGACGTCCAGAGTCCGGTGAAGGAGCTTAAGAACTCTTGGTGGACAGATAAGGCAATAGAAAACCAGAGACTGGCAGACTCGGGTGACACCAGAGGCTTCTTCAGCGCTGCTAAGGCTGTCTATGGTCCAAGCTACCCCCTGCGCTCAAAAGATGGACAAGAACTGCTGAAGGACAATGAGTCCATTAATGCCCGATGGAAAGAGCACTTCCAGGAACTCTTCAACCGTGACAGCACAACTGAACCAGACATTACCCACCGCATCCCCCAGAGTCCCATCAGAGAAGATATATAAGAACCTCCCACTATGACAGAGGTTCAAGATACCATCAAGAGCCTTAAGAACAACAAGGCCACCGGTCTAGATGGGATCCCAGTTGAGATCTTAAAGGAAGGTGGACCGGTGCTCCTGTACCACATCCACGCCCTACTCTAGGTCTGGGAAAAAGAAGAACTTCACTCAGAAACATAGAAAATAGGTGCAGGAGGAGGCCATTCGGCCCTTCGAGCCAGCACCGCCATTCATTGTGATCATGGCTGATCTTCCCCTATCAATAACCCGTGCCTGCCTTCTCCCCATATCCCTTGACTCCACTAGCCCCTAGAGCTCTATCTAACTCTCTCTTAAATCCATCCAGTGACTTAGCCTCCACTGCCCTCTGTGGCAGGGAATTCCATAAATTCACAACTCTCTGGGTGAAAAAGTTTATTTCTCACCTCAGTCATAAATGACCTCCCCTTTATTCTAAGACAGTGGCCCCTGGTTCTGGACTCGCCCAACATTGGGAAACATTTTCCTGCATCTCGGGGTGCTCTAATGGTGACCATTTTTAAGAAGCGGGACAAGGCTGAATGTGGAAACAACAGAGGCATCTTGCTCCTGTCAACAACAGGCAAAGTCCTTGCTCGTGTCCTCGCAAACCGACTTCTACCACTGTCTGAGGAGGTACTCCCAGAATCACAGTGTGGCGTCTGCCCATCCAGAGGTACAGCAGACATGATATTCACAGCACACCAACTCCAAGACAAATGTCGTGAACATAGGCAGCCTACGCCAGACTCAGGAAAAGAGTCTTTAAAGACCGAGACCTAAAGGCTCAAACAAAATTGCTGGTCTACAGAGCCATTGTCCTCTCCACCCTGTTGTATGCAGCCGAGTCATGGACCACCTACAACAGGCACCTGAGAGCCCTGGAACAATGCCATCAAAGATCCTTACGAAAGATTCTGAGGATCAGCTGGGGGGACAATGCACCAACATCAGCGTTTTGAAGGAAGCCAACATGACCAGCAAAACCACCACAATAATGCAGCACCAACTTCGATGGACTGGCCATGTCATCCGCATGTCCAACACATGTCTCCCTAAACAAATCCTGTACTCTCAATTGAAGGAAGGTCGGCGAGCCAACGGCAGGCTAAAGAAACGCTTCAAGTCAACATCAAGAACAGTCTGAAGAAATTCCACATCACATCGAGCAACTGGGAGCACATTGCACTGGACAGGCGCTCCTGGAGGAAATCCATGCAGGAAGGAGCTGCACGTCGCAAAATGGAACTACGCCGTGTCGCAGAGACAAAGCGACAGCACCGTAAGGATAGAGTGAAGGGGGCTCCACGACTACCAACCACCGCCAGACTCCACTGCCCAAGTTGCACCAAGGTGTGTGGATTGCGGATCGGCCTCTACAGACTTTTGCAGACACACAAGTAGACGACCCTATGGAGAGGACAGTCATACTCGTTTCGAGTGACCGCCGATGATGAAACGAGGGAGAAAAAAAATTGTTCAGTATGTCAGCAGGTGATGGACTGGGCAATGTTCACAACTTTTTGCAGTCTTTTTCGCTCCTGGGCGTTCAAGTTGCCGTATCAAGCCATGATGCAACCAGTCAATATGTTCTCCATTGTATACCTGTAGAAGTTCAAGAGAATCCTCTCTGACATACCGGATCTCCATAATCTTCTCAGGAAGTAGAGGCGTTGATGTGTTTTATTTCTAATTGCATCAGTGTGCTGGATCCAGGAAAGTTCTTCGAAAATATGTATGCCCAGGAATTTGAAGTTTTTGACTCTCCACCCTCGTCCCATTGATATAAACAGGATTGTGGGTCCTCATCCTTCCTCTTCCAAAGTCTACAATCAGTTCCTTGATTTTACTGGTGTTGAGAGCCAGGTTGTTGTGCTGGCACCATTTGGTCAATTGGTCGATCTCACTTCTATACTCTGACTCATCACCATCTGTAATTCGGCCAACAACGGCGGTATCGTCGGCAAACTTGCGGATGGAGTTCGCACTATGTCCGGCTACACAGTCATGAGTATAGAATGAGTAGAGCAGGGGGCTGAACACGCAGCCTTGAGGTGCTCCCGTACTGATTGTTAATGAGGAAGAAGTATTTCTGCCAATTCGAACAGACTGTGGTCTGTGGATGAGGAAGTCAAAAGAGCATTGGAGTAGTGGAGTATCCAGCAGGAAATCCTGATTTTTGGAAACTTGATTAGTGAAGAGGATTACATCTGAGTTGGGTACAACGGGAGGTGACACCCTGACCCAATAAAAGTATGGAGAATAATGTTCTGAGTCATGGAACTCATGGGGGTCGAACTACGTTTTGGCAGTGCTCATGGGATCCATACTCTTGCACCTGTCTGTTTTTGACCATCCCTCAGATTAAAAAAAAGATTGTTCTCAGCATGATGCAGCTGTGCTGCCTACATTATGGCATTGCATGAGGAAAACACTAGTTATTTGTTTTGCTGGAACAAATCAATAATTCAATCATCAGCTGAAGCTACAACAGCTGTATAATCTGTTCAGTCTGTCTTGAGATGGCCCCGTTTTTTTGTGGGGAACATTTAAGAGCAGTAGGGTGGTTGGTGGGTGGTTTCAGGGAAGTTTGTGGAGTTGGGGTAGGGTGGTGGGATCAGTAGACTGCAGATATGGCATGGCAGTTTGTTTCAGCACATTAGATTGAGGCCGGGGAAGTGATTCCAGTGTGATAAGCAATGCTCGCTTTAAAAAACACATCAATTTGTATGTTTCAGCCGCCTTTACAGCTGGGACATCCAGCTGTCCAATTTCAAAGTATCAAGAATGATGGGAAGAGGTGAAAGGAAAAAAAGTGGAAATTCTATGGCAGGATGGTTGGGGGGAGTGAAAGGGTAGGAGAGACAAAGGAATGAAGATGCAAAGTATCAGCAATTGATAAACGCAGTAAGAAGTGAAAAATAGCTGGAAAGGTTGTGTAAGTGTAGCTGAGATTTTTGTCTCCCCACTTGCACAACCTTTCAGCTATTCAAGGTTAAATATCAGCTATTAAACATATTTGAATTCTAAAAGCTATTATATGCCTAAATGTTAGATGAAAAGCCTTTCCTTGAGTTGGAAGAGTGTAGAAGACTCAGGATAGTGGGCAGGGTGAGAAAGTGATTGAATTAATGATCCATGACCAGCATCTGTTATTTGTGCTTACTGAATGTTGGGTGTTGTGTAAATCTACATTTGATCTTCTCAATGTACATAACGTTTGAACAGTAATTACACTGCTTTAAACTGCATTAAATAAAGATAAATTGTTATCATCCATTAAACTTTGGTGCCTTTTTGATTATATTTTCTTTGATAATGAAAAAGGGAAAAAATAATTTCAGTTGACTGTAATTTAGAAGTGAAATTGTTCCATAATCCTAACAGTACTAATGTTGGACCAAATAATATTCAGAATATCACAATATAGTGATGGTTGGAAATAAAGGGCCTGTCCCACTTAGGCTATTTTTTTGGCAACTAGGCTGTCGCCGGGGTGTCGCCTGTATGGTCGTGAGTAGTCTCTTCAGTCGCCCTCAGTGGTAGTGTCTTTCTGACCACCACATGATTTTCAACATGTTCAAAAAATTTTGCCGACTGTAAGTTGACGCCAATGAGCGTAGCTTGACTTTCCTGACATAGATGCCGTTGTAGGTTGTCGCCAGGTGACGTAGGTTGTCGCCGGAGTTGATTTCGGTGAATTCCATTGGCGACCACCTACGTCAACTTATGTCAACCGGCGACAGGTACCGGCGACTGAATTGTCTTCAGTTGTCGCGGGTGGACGTAGGTTGACTCTATTGTCGTAGGTTGTCGCCTGTGTGGTCTAGGTGGATGTCCTAATGGGTCGCCGGTTGTCGGTAGCTTGCCATCGACTAGGTGGTAGCTTGTCGTAGACAAAATAAGCAAGAATCAACCTAATGTATTTTGGTGTTGATTGCGAGAAATATTGGCTACTACACCAGGGAGATGACATGGCACTTTGAAAAATACCGTGTTTTTTTCAACCTCTGTCCCTACTGAAAGAGGGTTAGTGTTTGGAAGATGTGAGTTGTGCTTTAATGGCTGATCTGAAACACTATACCTCCAAGTAAAGCTGAAATCTGTCAGTTTCGATTATTTGCCGATGTTGCAATGTGCATTTTGAACCCACATTTACTCAACTTGCATTAACAACGAAAATGATCCCAGTTGAGACAAATTGATGATCTGATTGCCTTATTTTTCCATTTGATAAATATTGGATGATTCAGTTGGCAAATAATTTATTTAAGCATAATTCATGCTGCAGAGGTGTTCTGAGCCAACTGCTTAATATGTAGTGTATTACATTCAGTGTTCGCAATTTAGCCTTTATACATTGGAGAATCCAAATGCGGGTTAGGTGATCAGTTTGTTGAGCACATGGATTCAGTCCACAGCGGCACAGCATCAACCCCTCTCTTTTGACACTTTAATTCTGCACCTCAATTCCACGGTGACCTGTCTGCCAGGGGCTTCCTGCACTGAAGAAATCTTGCCCAAAAATAAGCTTGAGGAAAACATCTAATTGAGTATAGAATAATCAAATTAAAGTAACTCACTTTTGTCTGTATCTGAGCTGGCCATTTTTGCTGTTCCATAATCTTTCAATAAACTATAGCCAAGAAAAACAAATTCCTCTTGCTTATCTCTAATGTTGATCATTGTATCAAAAACAAATTAGCTTTGTTGTATGGGGGAGGAAAAGGCTTTAGAAATGCAATTGGAACCAAGTAAAATTCAATCCACTGACAAAACATCTTATTGAAATAAAGCAGCAATGTACAAACATTGTTATGCATAATCCTTACAAAAACCCTGTCAAGAAAGAATTTCTGTCACTTTAACTTTTCCCTTTGCATAAACCTTCTGAAAGTAGCATTTGACTTAAACAAATATGTACGTTGAAATTGCCCCATGGCAAATAATTTGTGTGAAATTTCTTATGATTGTGCTGTTGGCTTAACCGTTGCATTCTGTTTAGTAGAGGGTTCAAATAATGTTGTAGACAGGAATCTGCCTCTTCAAATTGGGATCTCATTAGTTGAGGAAGAAGTTTTAGGCAAAATACAGGGAAAGTTACAGTTCCTCCTCTCATGTTACAGTTGTATAAGATGCTGATGAGACCGCATTTAGAATATTGTGTTCCGTTCTGGGCACCATGTTATAGGAAAGATATTGTCTAACTTGAAAGGGTTCAGAAAAGATTTACGAGGGTGTTGACAGTACTAGAGGGTGTGAGCCATATGGAGAGGTTGAGTAGGCTGGGTCTCTATTCCATGGAGAGCAGGAGGATGAGGGGTGATCTTATAAAGGTGTACAAAATCATGAGAGGAATAGATCGGGTAGATGCACAGAGTCTCTTGCCCAGAGTAGGGGAATCGAGGACCAGAGGACACACAAACGGTGGTGGTTGTATGGAACAAGCTGCCAGAGGAGGTAGTTGAGGCTGGGACTATCCCATTGTTTAAGAAACAGTTAGACAGGTACATCGATTGGACAGGTTTGGAGGGATATGGACCAAGCTCAGGAAAGTGGGACTGGTGTAGCTGGGACATTGTTGGCCGGTGTGGGCAAGTTGGGACGAAGTGCCTGTTTCCACACTGTATCACTATGACGTTATAAATAGTCCCAGAGAAACATTTCGAAGATGGACACAAAAAGCTGGAGAAATTCAGCATGTCAGACAGCATCTCTGGAGAAAAGGAATAGGTGCCATTTCGGGTCGAGACCCTTCTTCAGACTGAGAGTCAGGGGAAAGGGAAACCGAGAGATATGGACGGCCATGTGGAGAGAGATATAGAACAAATGAATAAAAGATATGTACAAAAGTAACAATGAAAAACGAAGGTAGACAAAAATGCTGGAGAAACAGCAGGTGAGGCAGCATCTATGGAGCGAAGGAATAGGTGACGTTTCGGGTCGAGACCCTTCTTCAGACTGATGTGGCGGTGGGGGAGGGCAGGAAGAAGAAAGGAAGTGGCGGAGACAGTAGGCTGTGGGAGAGCTGGGAAGGGGTAGTGAGGTCTAGAAATGGTAGAGAGATGTCGGAAATGGTCCAGGTGAATTTGAGTGCCGGATGGAAGTTAATAGTGAAATGGATGAAGTTAGTGAGTTCTGCATGGGTGCAGGAGGTAGCACCAATGCAGTCGTCCATGTAGCGGAGGTAGAGTTCGGAGATAGGGCCACGTTACGCCTTGAACAAGGATTGTTCGACGTACCCTACAATGAGGCAGGCATAGCTGGGGCCCATGCGTGTGCTCATAACTACGCCTTGGATTTGGAGGAAATGGGAGGAGTTAAAGGAAATGTTGTTGAGGGTAAGGACCAGCTCCGCTAGGCGGAGGAGAGTATTGGTAGACAGGGATTGGTTGGTTCTGCGGTCGAGGAAGAAACTGAGGGCTTTAAGACCCTCCTGGTGGGGGATGGAAGTGTAGAGTGACTGGACATCCATGGTGAAGATGAGGGAGTAGGGGCCTGGAAAACGGAAGTCCTGGAGGAGACGAAGATCGTGTGAGGTGTCTAGGACATAGGTAGGGAGGGATTTGACCAGGAGGGATAGGATGGAGTCGAGGTATGTGGAAATAAGTTCGGTGGGACAAGAACAAGCAGAAACAATGGGGCTGCCAGGACAGTCAGCCTTGTGGATTTTGGGTAGAAGGTAAAATCGGGCCTTGCTGGGCTGGGGAATGATGAGGTTGGAGGCTTGGGAGGGCAGGGAGCCAGAAGTGATGAAGCCAATGATGGTGTTCAAAATAATGGCCTGGTGATCGTCTGTGTGGTCATGGTCCAAGGATAAGTCGGAGGAGGTATCAGAGTTGGCGCCTGGTCTCAGAGATCAGTGCGCCAGACTATCACAGCACCTTCCTTGTCGGCAGGTTTGATCACCCAGTCGGGGTTGTTGCAGAGTGAGTGGAGAGCTGTTCAGGGGGGGAGAGGTAAGAGTGAGAAAGGGGAGTGGAAAAGTTGAGGCGGTTGATGTCCCACCGGCAGTTTATGTCCAAGAGGAGGGGGTCCGTTGGAGACGGGAGAAGGGGTCATCACTAGGGGGTGAGGTCTCCTTCCCATGGAAAAACGCTTGGATGCAGAGGCGACGGAAGAAGAGCTCCACATCGTGGTGGACGTGGAACTCATTGAGGTGGGGACGGAGGGGAACAAAGGCGATTCCACTGCTGATACAGATCGTTCGGTATCAGAGAGGGGGAGGTCAGGGGGGATGGTGAACACACAGCAAGGATGGAGGAAAAAGGCCATTGTTAGCTGTTTGCTAGGTGAAAATGAGTACAGACAATGCGACTCAACAAGACGACTTTGAAGCTGGTACGATTTGGGTGTAGGGGGAGGATGGAGAGAGAGGGGATGCAAGGATTACTTGAAGTTAGAGAAATCGATCTTCATACCATGAGAAGGGGAATAAAGTGTTTAGCAACTGGAAGACCAGCTGAAGGGGCTGTCCCACTTGGGCGACCTAATTGGCGAGTTTAGAAGAGTTTGAAAAAATGACATGTTGAAGACCTTCTTCGACTATGTAGAAGACTGCTTCGACTGGCTTTGACTAACTTCGGGAAAGTTGGACGCCGAATAGTGGAGAGTGAAGACGATCTCCTTCGACCTCCCTTCGACTATGATGAAGACTATCCACGACAACCTTCGACTACCCTCGATTACCTACGACTAACATGCTGACCTACTACGACTAAACCTACGAGTAAAAAAAGTATTGATTTTTCCCATGGTGACCTTTTTTTACTCACAGGCATTTTTTAACATTGAAAAAACGGCGCGACCTAGCTGAGGCCTCAAGTACGCGGAGACCACTCTCGAGCATGAAGGAGAGTTACGTAGACCTCCTACGACCTCGTGTCGACCATGCTGCGAGTATGAGTCGAGGGCAAACTCGCCAGAACTCGTGAATTCGGTCGCCCAAGTGAGACAGGCCCTTGAGTCCAGGCAGACTGAGCAAAGGTGTTCAACGAAACGATCACCCAGTCTTGCATCCCCCCCTCTCTCCATCCCTCCCCCATGCAAGTCATATCAGCTTCAAAGTTGTCTTGCTGAGTCTGTTTGTCTGTACTCATTTTCACCAAGCACTCAGCTAACCATGACCTGTTTCCTTTATCATCGTTACTTTTTTGCATATATTTAATTCATTTGTTTTATATCTCTCTGCATCACCATCTGTATCTATTGTTTCCCATTCCCAGTGACTCTGTCTGAAGAAGTCTCGACCTGAAACATCACCCTTTTCTCCCGAAATGCTGTCTAACCCGCTGAGTTATATCAGCTTTTTGTGTCTATCTTCGGTTTAAACCGGATCTGCAGTTCCTTCCTACACAGAATCATTTTTGTTGACTAGTATTGATAGTCATCAATTCATTTCATGTGCATTTTCCTTCTTTTCGATGTAGCCATTGCTGGCAAGACCAGCACTTATTGCTCATCCCTTATTGACGTTAAAGTACTAGTGATCTGCCAACTCAAAACATAAGGTGACCTTAAACCAAGTGTCACATTTTTAGGGTTGGGTTTTCCAGAATTTAAACACAATTACAATGAAAGTAGGGCAATACATTTCCAAGCCAAGGATGAAGGGTGACAACGAGAAATTAACTGAACAGCACATGGAAACAATGATCTTCATGCGCCGGAACCCTGCGCTTATTAGTGAACAACGTTTTTGAGTTTGTGAGGTGTTTTTGGGGTAGCCTAGGTATTGTGCCTTTTGGTATGTGCTGCGATCACTTGAAGCAGGTAATGGAAATAATTAATGCTTTTAGCGATGAATGGGGTACCAGTAAAGTGGACTGTTTTGTCTAGGTTGGCATTGAGCTTTTTGAGAGTTGTTGATCATGTAGTGAATAGGTTAACTATGATTATAATAGGATCTTGATCAACCAGGCCAATGTACTGAGAAATGATAGATAGATAGAGTTTAATTCAGATAAATGTGTGATGTGTTGTAATTTGGTAGGTCAAACCAGCAGAGGACCTGCACGGAAATGGTAGGGCCCCAGGGGTTATTGTAGAACAGAGATAATTTGAGTTGCAGGTACATAATTTTATGAAGTTGACAACGAAGATGGACAAGGTGATGAAGAAGGCACTTAACATGCTTCAACTGGCAGTAAATTCAGTACAGCAGTTTGGATGTCATGTTGTAACTGTACAAGACCACACTGATAAGGCCACATTTAGAGTGCGGGTTGCCCTGCTTGAGGATGCCATTAAACTGGAAAAAGGCACAAGGATAATTATGACATTTAAATGACAGTTGGACAGGTTCACTAAGAATAAAGGTTTGGATGGGCGATGGGGCGTGTGACTAATTCAATTAAGCAACTTGGTTGGTGTAGATTGGCTATTTCATACTAGCAATTATAGTGCTTGTTAGTAGTAGCTCCGCCTAGTATGTACTTTTATAATATCGAGAAGTCGCTTATGCTAGTTAGCAGTAGCAGCTCGGAGCTGTAACGTTTGCAGATCCATGCTGTAAGTGATTTAATAAATATGTGTTGTATCTTAATGTGTGTTTGAGTCAAATCATTACATGGTGTCAGACAGTGAGTCTTGCCCACTCCGTTCATATTTATCGGGTTTTATTTTCTTTTGATTATTTTGTGCCTTTATTATCTCCATTATGGCAAATTCGTGTCGCCGCCCAAGCCCTTTGATGTTTGATTCAGACATTGCTGAACGATGGAGTCTTTTTGAACGTGACTATACTCATTATGCTCGCATTGTTCTTCGTAATGACCCCCCTGAAGTGTGTGCATCTGTTTTGCTTAATAATTGCGGGACCAGAGGCAATGAATCGTGCCGACAACTTCACTTTTGTGCCTGCTGTTTTGGATGATAACGGTCAGGTCCGTGTGTACCTGCAGAAACAATTGATGACCCCGTGGTTTTGCTCAGAAAGTTCAGAGAGCTATATAATATGCCTTCAAACCATATTATTGAAAGAACCAAATTCTATGCTCGTTTACAACAGGTCGATGACCTTATTGAACAATGTATCAGCGTCATCAAGCACATGGCTGCACGCTATCGATTTCGTGATTTACGCGATGAGCTCACCCATGACAAATTGGTAGGTGAAATACGCGATAGCATGTTGAGAGGTGAACTTCTTCGAAATACTGAATTAACCCTTGAACAAGCCTGTCGTATTTCTGAGATAACTTCTCCCCACACTGATCCAGTGCCTTTCAGTCCCTGCCAGCAACACAGCGTTAATCTTACAGACTTCTCCTCTCGCAACCCCCCACCAGGTCTGCTGCTTGCTGTCAGAATTGTAACTAATTCCATGCAAAGGGTCGTCAGTTCTGTGTTGCCTACGGGAAAGCTTGCCATTTCTGTAAGAAATTAAACCATTTTGCTCGATGCTGTCATTCCCGTGTGACTCCCGCAGCCTCAAGGAAGAGCCTGCACCTGCTTCAACATGAGCTCACTGATACTGACTCCTAAGAGCCTGGGTTATCGTCCCCCACTTCGCTCTCAGACAGTGTAGATACCAGTTCTGCCATCCACTCCCTCCTCCCTTCGTCTAACGAGCTATTTGGCCCTGAAGTAACATGTTTGTGAATAACAGGCCTCTTTCGGCCAAGGTGGACACTGGCACAAAATGCAACGCCATATCATTAAGGGAGTTTATAAAAATTCGTAGTGCTGAACGTATAGATAAGGCCTCCGCAACGTTTCGGGCTTACGGGGGAGAGGTCCTGCACCCACTTGGAAAGGCTAATCTAAAGTGCACTGTAGATGAGCCAACCCGCACCTTGCAGTTTTATATTGTCAGGGCAGACTCAGAAACTTTGCTCGACATCACTGCATGCCACGATCTCGGTCTGGTGTACTTTAGACGCGCTGTCCACAAACTACTCTCTCAATACAAAGACCTGTTTAATGATGAACCTGGCAAGTTGCCTGTCAAATATCGTATTGCTGTTGATCCCAAAGTCACTCCCGTGGTCCGAGCGCCACATCATGTCCCATATGCCATGCATGACAGAATACACGCTGAACTCAAGCGCATGGTCTTCATGGGTGTTATTGCTGAAGTTACTGTCCCTTCCGACTGGGTTTCCACCATGGTGGTTGCAACTAAGAAAAACAAGGAGGAGATCCGTATCTGCACCAACCCCAGAGATCTTAACACTGCCATCAAGCGCCCACATTACCCAATGCGAACAACAGAAGAAGTCGCTGCTCAGATTGGCAACGCAGCAGTATCCTCAGTCCTGGATGCCACAAGCTCCTTTTGGCAGAGTCCACAGGACCCGGACTCGTCCAACCTCACTACGTTCGACACCCCCTTTGGCCACTACAAATTTCTAAGAATGCCTTTCGGCATCAACTCCGCTAGTGAGGTTTTCCAGCGCACTATGGAACAATTGTTTGCAGAGTACCCATGCGCCATCATTGTTGATGATATTCTCGTCTACAGTTGCGACCTGGCTGAACATGACGCCAATCTGAAGAGAGTACTTGACCGTGCCAAAGACATTCAGCTTAAACTCAATCCACTAAAGTGCAGGTTTCGAGTTCCAGATGTCACTTACGTCGGACATGTTTTTACCAGCGACGGTCTCAGACCATATCCGCTGAAAACTGCAACTATCAACAAAATGCCGGTTCCTACTGATGTCGTGAGTGTACAACGATTCCTCGGTATGGTTAACTACCTGGGAAAATTTATTCTCAACCTCAGCGACATATCGGCCCCCCCTGCGAGAACTGACACACAAGGACGTGGCATGGTCCTGGTACACGCAGCACCAAAGGGCTTTCGACACTCTCAAACTGCAGCTGGATAGCGCACCTACACTCGCCTACTTCGCTCTGGAGTTACCGGTAACGCTCACCTGCGATGCATCCCAGTACGGGCTCCGCAGGCCACTACTGACGGCGATTTCAAGCCCGTTTCATATGCATCCTGTACACTAACTGACACTGAACAGCGCTACGCCCAGATAAAAAAAGACACTCCTCGCAGTGGTTTTCGCCTGCACTAAATTCAAGGACTTCATCTTTGGTAAAACCATGACCATCGAGACTGCCCACCAGCCGCTGGTCACCATTTTGAACAACCCGATCCACGCTGCCCCAGCACGACTACAGCGGATGATGATGCAACTGCAACGATTTGATTTCAACATCGTCTATAAGAAAGGTAAAGACATGTACATAGCAGACACACTCTCCAGAGGCCCGCGCTGAACTAACGAACAACAACTAACCGAACAGGACGAATTCTCAGTCATGAAGGTCTCGTTTGTGCCAACTGATCGTTTAAGCAGCCTATCTGAACACACGGCTGCTGATGAGACTTTACAATTGCTGTCTACAGTCATCCAGCGCGGTTGGCCCGACAAACAGTCCCAATACCCCGTTCAAAAGGCAGTGGTCCCAGCCGCCCTCCAGGTTGAATACTATAACGACATCCACAGGGGTTACCCCGGCATGGAGGCAACCCTCCAAAGGGCACAAAGCATGTTTTACTAGTCCGGTATGACCAAATACATACGCGAAAGAACCGAAACGTGCGCTGTCTGCAAAAGCCTGATGCCACATCAGCAGAAGCAGCCTTTACTGCCGCAACCAGTCCCTCCCCTCCCGTGGTCCTCCATTCGCCACCGACATCTTCGAGTGGCACAGGAAACACTATCTGGTCCGAAATCGACCTACTGCAAACCATTTCTTCGGACGCAGTGATTGAGAAATTGCAGCGTCACCTCTCCGTGCACGGCTCCCCAGCACGTATCCAGCCCGACAACGGCAGACTGTTCACCAGCCAAGCTTTTAAAAACTTTGCTAAACGATGGGACTTTCAACAAGTTACCAGCAGTCCAACGGACTCACCGATCGCGCCGTTTGGAGTGCAATGCATCTCATGGAACGATCATACCTTGCCAAATCAGACGTATACCTGGACCTGCTCAATCCAAGGAACATAGCACGGGATCCCATACTTGGTTCTCCAGCCCGACGACTGATGTCTCGCCAAACCCGTGCTCACCTGCCTGTCTCCCAACAGCTGTTGCAGCCACAAGTTTGTTCCCCGCCTGCCGTTCAGAAACTACAATTTAAACGTGACACGCAGAAGCGGTTCTTCGACAAGTCCAGCAAGCCACTTAAACCTCTTGCAAGTGGTTCGTCTGCAAACTGACAAGGGCCATGCATGCCTGGGTCACATCCACGGCCCTGCCAAAGAACCGCGATCATACCTGGTTGAAGTGGACGTGTTAAACTGTGTTCTTTTGTCAATCTAAAGTCAACTTGACTCAAACGCTTGTAGCTGTTAAAATCGATTCTTTATTCAGCTGAGACTAGTCTCTGAACCTTCCAACACAGAGCTAGAAGCTCTGGGGCGGGTCCAGTGAATTTAGTAACTTAGATACAAACTCATGGCATTTATATAGGTATTAGACAGTTCAGATACAGAGAGTATGACAAACTAGTAACAAATCATCTGAGTCCTTCTGGTGATTTACAACAGCAGTCACATAAACCCCCCTTCTCTGGCCTCATTTTACAACCTTTGTTTGCCTGTGGTTTAACTTTGTTTAGAATTATTTTATTTCAACACAGCAAAACCCCAGTAGGCTCAATTATCAAAGACCATTCCTCAAAATATAAGATACACACATATAATACAATGATCACACAAGTCATACAAACAAACACATTTTCCATACCAAGAAGAAAGATATTTCTATAAATCTAAACAAAGTCTAATGTTTACAGTCCTACTAAGACACAATACATTTTATAAATGTTTTCACTACAATTTTACACAGTTTAAAATACTATTACCTATGTATTAAAACATTAATTATATGAGTCTGCTGAATTACACAGCTTCTAAGTTAAATTCAAAACCCACACACACCTCCCAACTCCAAGCAAACATGGGTCGTAAATCTGTCAACTTAATTGATAAGTGTTTTGTGCCAGGATACAACTTCATTCTACATTACAGCCTCCCTTTCCTGCTATCTCTGGGAGATGGATTTCCGATCTCATCCGCAAGGTCTTTTACAAATATTACAGAACACAGGGTAAATTTACAACTTCAGACCATTACCTCAAAAGTACAGCTTCTCGATCCCTTATCTCAACCTCATTATAATTTAACATAGCCAAAGCTAACCACAGAGCCTATTATTCCTCAGCCTTGAATTCTGCCTCAAACTCAGCATAACAGCCATAACTCTTCACCTTTGCCACATTCAGAGCTCAAGAATGTGCCATAGAGAAAGAGCAGATGACCTCTGGCCTAAGAAGAGACCCTATTCAGCTATCCATTCTTCAACATAAAATCATATCAAATACAATTTCCTCCAGCTTTATAATTGCCTCAAAGCAATAAACTAAGCTGTGCAGGTTCAGATTGGCGTTTCTATGTTTTGATTCATCCATTCCCTGTGTGTGTTTCTTTGTACTTTATTTCTTTAGGATACATGTGTTTCTGAAAACCTTAAGTTTTTCTTACAACTTAACATAGGTTCCTCACACGAAAGTTACTATCCGAGCAATTCTATTATATAATATTTCCTCAGACGGAGTCATCTACAGACGCAACTGTCAACACATCCTTCCGGTGAAGGAACCGCGTCCAGCGACTCCATATCCTGATGCCCCGCATCTCGTGCTCCCTCCCACAGTCGGTCCCGCGCCCCCACCACCAACCGTTCCTACCGCGGTCTCCCCGCGTCGTTTGGCGCCTGGCTTGCCTATTTCGTCTCCCACCCTGCCTGTCGGGTCGCCAGTCGTTTCCCCACTCCCCTCCCCGGTATCTTCTCCAGCGAAAGGAGGTGAGGCTGTCTCGTAGCGCACACGGGCCGGACGGATTTGTAGGGCACCCGTTAGATATGGTGATTTTGTGCAACTTTGCAAACGTATTCTTAACATTCTGCTTATATTGCTTAGCCACCGATGTTTCTTTATTTCTACAAGAAGAGATGTAGATTGGCTATTTCATACTAGCCAATTATAGTGCTTGTTAGTAGTAGCTCCGCCTAGTACTTTTATAATATCGAGAAGTCGCTTCTGCTAGTTAGTAGCAGTAGAAGCTCGGAGCTATAACGTCTGCAGATCCATGCTGTAAGTGATATAATAAATATTTGTTGTATCTTAATGTGTGCTCGAGTCAAATCATTATAGTTGGCATGGACAAATTCGGCTGAAGGGCCTATTTCCATACGGTATAGCTCAACGACCATCTTTAAACCTTTGGTAGTCAAAAATGCTGGAGAAAGTTCCGGTGGCGCTATGGAGTAGGAGAGACTCGCGCCAACTAGCTCCGGGAAAAAAAAGCTAAAAACGGGGGGAAAAGACAGGTCCTACCTGCTGAAAACGGCACCGATTGTTTTGCAGTAAGTTCGTGACGTCATCAGGCGCGCGACACAGGCAGTATGTCGACACAGCATACTCCCCCTCCCAAGGCGAGAAAAACCGGCAGGGCTAAAGAGATAGGCCCAACTGAAGCCTCGGCCTCAGTTTTAACAGCATCCCAAGAAGATATCTCAAAGAAGAAAAAGACTCAAATGGAAGAATTAAAAAAATTTCTTGCACAGGAAATCTCTAATTTAATGGAAGAACTAAAAAATCTTAAACAACTTCAAGGAAGAGCTGAAATCTTTAAAAAATGAAATTAAAGAAGAGGTTACAGTTACTGTACATGAAGTTCTGGAAGACTGGAAATTAAATGTAGAAGAAAATCTGACTCAAAATAATGAAGAAGTAAATGATAAACTGAATTCGATGGAATCTAGATTTGATTCTAAGTTGGAACCTATCCTCCAGACATTAAATCAACACCAAGAGATTGTAAAGGAACTAGAGGAAATCGCTGAGACAAGCACCGAAACTACAAAAAAACTTATCGCCGAGAACAAACGCCTATCAAAGTTATTGCATCAAATAACCGAAAAATGTACTGACTTGGAGGGACGACAGAGGCGTCAGAATTTAAGAATCGTGGGCGTCCAGGAAGACAGAGAGGGGAGTCGTGACCCCCGTGAATTTGCTGCAGAGCTACTGAAAAAAGTCTTGAACCTGGATCAAGCACCATTACTTGCCCGAGCACACAGAGTATCGAGACGTCGCCCAAGGGAGGGCGCCCCTCCAAGACAACTGATAGTGAAGGTGCAATATGACCATGTTCTGGATGATATGATGAAGAAAATTGTCCAAAGCAGAAATCTCGTATTTGAAGGAGATAAGATTAGTATATTTAGAGATTATCCTGTGGAAGTTGCCAAGAAGGGAGCGCTGTTTACAGAAACAAGAAGAATACTGAAGAACATAAAAAATTTGAGATACGGACTGTTATACCCCGCAACATTAAGAGTTACCTACAAGAAGAAGGAACACTTCTTCATCAAGCACACAGAAGCACTTGAATTCGCCAAGAGTATGGAGGATAAGACCGAAGATTGAATAATATTCAACACTCAACACTTACCTGGATATTGTTATCCCGCAGAGAAGATATGGAACTCTAAACTCTAAACTATTATATTTAAGAGCTGCCCAAATCTGCAACACGAATTGGGCAAATATCTTGCTACTGATATATAATATTTACATTTTAATACTAATTTCTAACAACTATTAATAATCATGAATACTAATTAATACTAATTATTGCTAACTGGATCAACTAAGAATTAACTAAAAGTATGAAATATAAGTAAAGAGCTAGTAAATATGTTTTTACCAAAAGCTACGGAAGTCCTTAGATGCTTAGCCACATTAGGGTGGCTATCACTAACTGCACTAATCTTAGCCGTAGTTTTTTTCTTTTTCAACCTTTTACACATTACTAATACAATTTTTTACTACCTCTTTTACCTTATAATATATTATATTTTGTATTTGGAATGGAATTACATATTTTATTTAGGGAGATATGTTCGGATGGAAAACAGACGAGACTTAAAATTCATCTACCTGATGTTCGAGTATAAGGTAGGGTTGAGTGTGCTGAGCCATCTGCTCTAACCACTCTAATCACAAGATGCAAGACGTGAATAGGAAAATTGGGGGTGAAGGAATTAAATTCTGTAGTTGGAATGTTAAGGGAATTAATGAACCTATTAAGAGAGGCAAAGTGTTAGCTCATTTAAAATCATTGAAAACAGATATAATATTTCTCCAGGAGACCAACCTGAAAAAGGAAGCACAACATAGATTGAAAGCAAAATGGATTGCTAAAGCGTACCACTCCTCATTCTCACATAAATCTAGAGGGGTTGCAATATTAATTCGTAAAGGTATACCCTTTAAACATATATCAACGATAGAAGATATTGAAGGCAGATATATTGTAATAATAGGGGAGTTATACTCAAAAAAGGTGACTCTCCTTAATGTGTATGGACCAAATTTTGATAGCCCCCTGTTTTTTTAGAGAATACTTAACAATATCCCGGAATGTACACAACAAAACTTAATAATCGGTGGAGACTTAAATTGTACATTGGATGCTTATTTGGGTAGATCATCAACTCAAAGAAAACTAAAATCCCAATCAAGTGAATTTCTAAACTCATATATTAATACTACCAACATTAAGGATGTTTGGAGAATTGAAAACCCATCGGGTCGAGAATATTCATTTTACTCACCAGTACATAAAACCTACTCAAGGATAGATTATTTTTTAGTAGACTCAAAACTTATCCCATTTACCTATAACTCGCAATATCATAATCTCAGACCATGCTCCACTAACATTTATGATTAAACTAAACGGAATGGTAGAGACACAGTCACAATGGAGACTTAATCCCCAAATCTTAAAAGAAAAGTTATGTAATGAATACCTCGTAAAACAGATTAATATGTTTTTTGAGGCTAATGATAGCCCTGAAATCTCTGCTTCCCTTCTTTGGGAAACATTTAAAGCATTTGTGCGAGGAGCATTAATCTCTTCTCAATCATTTCTTAACAAAGAGAATAGGGCCAAACAACAGAAATTGGAAATGGAAATAAGGCAATTAGACATAGAAAATGCAGCAGCACCATCCATGATAAAACACAATAAAATTGCAGTACTGAAATATAAATTGAACAAGATATACTCAGACCAAGTTATAAAACTTTATCAACATACAAAACAATTAAATTTTGAATTTGGTGATAAACCACAAAAACTATTAGCGCGACAACTTCGTAAACTGGACGGGGAAAAATCAATTTACAAAATTAGAACAGACAAGGGAGAAACACTAATACTGCCTAAAGATATTAATGATAGATTTTTACAATACTATCAAAAATTGTACTCATCTTAAATGACAGAACAATCAGCAGGAATGGAAACATTTCTACAGAAATGTAAGCTTGTGGGTTTAGATCAGAAAGAGAGAGAATCACTAGGTGCTGAAATTACGATAAAAGACATCGAAGAGTCAATTAAATCTTTAAAAAACGGAAAGGCTGCAGGTCCTGATGGTCTAAGTTCTGAATTTTATTAAAAAAATTATGATCTGGTTTCTCCACGCCTACAGACACTGTACAAATACGCTTACACTCAACAGAAACTCCCAGAAACTCTAAATGAATCTGCAATCATACTCATACCAAAAACGGAAAAGGATCTTGAAGACCCAGGTTCATATAGAGCAATAGCCCTTTTAAATACTGATCAGAAAATATTAACTCAAATTCTATCTCATAGATTGAGCTTAGTGATTAACAAATTAATACACCCCGACCAAACAGGTTTTATTCCAAAACGTTATTCATTCTATAATCTGAGAAGACTATTCAATATTATATACTCCAATAGAATTCCTAATGCAGATCTAGCAATTATTTTGTTAGATGCTGAAAAAGCATTTGACCAGGTAGAATGGCCATATTTATTTTCGGTGATGGAAAAATTTCAATTGGGAGAGAAGTACTGTACATGGGTTAAATTGTTATACTCTAATCCAACAGCTAGAATATTAACAAACCAAATGTTATCAACTAAATTTAACCTCTCTAAAGGTTGTAGACAAGGATGTTCACTATCCCCACTATTATTTGCTCTTGCAGTCGAACCCCTAGCAGAAAGCGTTAGAACCCATACAGGAATATACGGATATAACACTAGAGAAACAAGGAATAAAATTTCCTTATATGCAGATGATGTACTAATATATATTACAAAGTTAGAAACTAGTATTCCAAATCTATTAAATTTAATAACTCAATTTGGTCAGTTCTCAGGATATAGAATTAATTGGAATAAAAGTGAAATCATGCCAATAACAAAACTCAATCTACATACATTACAACAATCCCCTTTTAAAATAGTTAAAGATAAATTTAAATACTTAGGAATCTATGTAATTAAGACATATACCTCTTTATTTAAACTAAATTTTCCACCCTTACTGAATAAACTACACAAGAATATTCAATACTGGAAAACACTTCCCATTTCAATGCTTGGTAGAATTAATGCTATAAAAATGAACTTCTTACCGCAACTACTGTACCTATTTCAATTAATCCTGATATATATCCCAAAAACCTTTTTCAAAAAAGTCGACTCCATTGTTACAAGTTTTATCTGGGATTATAAGAATCATAGAATAAGTAAAAAACATTCATGTAAGTCAAAGATAAATGGAGGTCTGGCTTTGCCAAATTTCTTGTTTTATTTTTGGGCAGTCCATATTAAAAACATGAATTTCTGGCTGGAAGAAATGGATCAACAACCAGATTGGTTAAGGATGGAAAAGGAAGACTGTTTACCTTTTGAAATTGGACCGATCATATTTGCTACCACAAAACTGCACAAAAAAACCTATAGGGAAAACCCCATAATACATAGTGGAATACGAATTTGGAAACAATTTAAAAAAGTTTTAAAATTGAATAATATACCACTATGCCTTCCCATTGTAAATAATCCCTTATTCAAACCATCCTTTTTGGATAAGGGTTTCACACAATGGAAACATTATGGAATTAAAAAGATTGGACATCTTTATGGGAAAGGCACTTTTCTTTCATTTCAGGAGTTACAACAGAATCATGGACTGCACTCAAATAATTTCTTCAGATATCTACAAATTAGAGATTATGTTAAATCAAGCACACAAGTCTACAGGACTAGGGAACCAGAAATCCTTGATGAATGTTTGAACAAGCATCCTAACACTGAAAAATTAATAGCTTATATTTATAACACCCTCCTAAACAACGAGGTACCACCGACGGAACCAAATAGACACACATGGGAAAATGAATTAGGTCATCCTATAACGAAAGATTTGTGGGACGAAAGTTTACAACATATACATCAATGTTCGTTAAATGCCAGACATGCTTTAATACAATTTAAAGTCTTACATAGATTACACTACTCTAAAATAAAACTAAATAGAATCTTCCCACAAATCTCTCCTATTTGTGATAAATATCTACATCTAGATGCTAATTTAACACATACGTTTGCAAATTGTATAAAAATTAAACATTTCTGGACTGATATTTTTGAAATAATTTCAGAAGTTATTAATACAAAACTGGATCCAAACTCAAATTTAATAATACTTGGAATATCAGAGCAAAGTTTAACACTCACAACAAGCCAAAGAAATTTCCTCGACTACAGTATACAGACTACCGGGAAAAAATTAATATTAGAATTTTGGAAAGGCCCTACGACCCCCACAATTAAAATGTGGATTGTGGAAATGTCGGAGACCCTATATCTAGAAAGAATTAGACTTGTCTTAATGGACAAACAAGAACCTTTTGATAAAATATGGGCTCCATTCATTAATTATCTGACGGGATAGATTGGCCCAGCACGAAAACCCAACTGAAACTTGAACTCAGGATTAGATGAAAAGTCATACTTTATAATCTACGAACCTATATCCAATGACGTATTATAAGTAATCCATTCCACCTTTTTTGTTTTTTTTTGATATTTGTAACTTTTTTCTCTCTTTCTCTCTTTTTCTATATAAAAAAAAACACTAGAAGTAGAAGTAATCGACAATTGAAAATATTAATAATGTATGACTGATGTATATAGTTTTTTTACTATAATATGTAACTATACTTTATAATATGTCTACTTCTAATAAAAATATTTTTTTTTTAAATAAAAAAAATGCTGGAGAAACTCAGTGGGTGAGGCAACATTTATGGAGTAAAGGAAATAGGCAACGTTTTGGGTCAAGACCCTTCTTCAGACCCTTCTTCTGAAAAAGGGTCTCGACCCGAAACGTTGCCTGTTTCCTTCGCTCCATAGATGCTGCCTCACCCGCTGAGTTTCTCCAGCATTTTTGTCTACCTTTGATTTTCCAGCATCTGCAGTTCCTTCTTAAATATCTTTAAACCTTTAATTCCTTATGTAATGTATTGACTTGAATTGGGCATAAAACTCCATTTGTGGCTTAATTCAAAGCTACCTCTCTGCTTTTCTATTACTTGTTTCAATTTCGTAAACTCTTGGTTTCAGCTCCCCCTCCCCTCTCTCTTCCACCACTTACACTGATTTTCTGTGAGGCATGTTCTTTAGCACTCTGCCATTTAGTCTAATTTGTCTGTTCTAATTCTGCCAAATGTATCACTTCACACCTACTGTATTAAATTCAGCGTCAGCCCAACCAGTCTATCGACATTCTTTAACGGTATATTACCATTTGTCTACCATCTACCACATCTCTCAAGTTTTTTGTAATCTGTAAAACTTCAAATGTTACTCGCCATACTTATATTTGAGTCATTACTGGATATTTACAAATTGTAGTGATCCTAGCACTAATGTCAAGAGAGCATAAAGTCCTACCATCTCTAATCTGAACAATTTCTGTCCTTAGAGCCACTTTTTATCCATGTTGCCATTGACTTTAATTCTGATGTCTCAGTTTTGCTAACCATTATTTTATGTGGGTTTATATCAAATGCTTGCTGAATTTTTTTAACTTTTGGTTATTTGGCAAGTGAATAAGAATGTCAAGACACGATGAAATGCTAGTACAGGCGCACAACCTTTTATCCGGAGTTCCGGAAACCGAAAAACTCCGAAAACCGGCCATTTTTCCCAGGATGTCGTCTGTACACCAAAGCTCGCGTTTGGCGCCAAACTTGACCCGAAACGATCCACGGTCAACCCAGGTCTGTACTACTGTAGTGGCTGCCTCCTCCCCGGAGACCGGGGGGGACACTTAAACATCTGTAAATCATTGCTTAAATGTTAGTCAGTTAGTTTGGAGGGCTTTTATGTGAAGGGGGAAACTTTAATTCTTAGTCCCCTACCTGGTCGGAGAAGCGGGGAGCGGTCAATGCCTTACCGGGTCGCCGTGTAGTAAGCTCCGGAGCGCTGTGGCCGCCGACTCCCACCTGGGGCTGCGGGCGTCCGGCCGCGGGCGGCGCCGGTTGTAGCTCCGACCCCGGCAACTCTACCCCTGGCTGCGCGGCGCTCCAAATCCAGCGCGACCCGCGGCCGGACGCCCGCAGCCCCAGCACGCTGTGGCCGCCGACATGTGTGTCGGCGGCCACAGCGCTCCGGAGCTTACCGCAAGGCGACCCGGTAAGGCATTGCCCACTCCCCGCTGGTATCCCAGCGCTGTGACGCCGCCGACTCCCAACATCGCGGAGCTGGGGCTGCGGGCGGGCGGCGCTGGATTTGGAGCGCCGCGCAGCCAGGGGTAGAGTTGCCGGGGTCGGAGCTCCAACCGGCGCTGCCCGCGGCCGGACGCCCGCAGCCCCCAGCTCCGCGATGTTGGGAGTCGGCGGCCACAGCGCTCCGGAGCTTACTGCACGGCGACCCGGTAAGGCATTGCCCGCTCCCCGCCTCTCCGACCAGGTAGGGGACTAAGAATTAAAGTTTCCCCCTTCACCCCCACCACCCACCACCCACCACCACATAAAATCCCTCCAAACTAACTGTTATCTCTTTTAGTTATATACAATGATATCTTTTTTGACTGAGTCACATTTCCCATTTTCTGGTCATTAATTACCTCCTTGCCTCCCACACCTCAACTCCAACTTCATTTACAACTAACTCATTATTTAGGTTGCTTGTAAGGGAAGTTTGGACTCCTATGTATGTTAATGGCCGGTTTTCTTTCATGTTACTTTTTTTCTTTCTCCTTTCCCATTCCACCACTGCTAACATTTTCCTTTTCACCTCGTCTGTTGGCTTGCTTCAAATAGCATTGGGGCGATTTGATTTTGGTCCCCTGTTACCGTTGAGACAATGTAGGGTGATTCTTCAGTAAGTGATCCTATTCATAGCAAAAGGATTTGAGTATAGGAGCAGGGAGGTTCTACTGCAGTTGTACAGGGTCTTGGTGAGACCACACCTGGAGTATTGCGTACAGTTTTGGTCTCCTAATCTGAGGAAAGACATTCTTGCCATAGAGGGAGTACTGAGAAGGTTCACCAGACTGATTCCTGGGATGTCAGGACTTTCATATGAAGAAAGACTGGATAGACTCGGTTTGTACTCGCTAGAATTTAGAAGATTGAAGGGGGATCTTATAGAAACTTACAAAATTCTTAAGAGGTTGGACAGGCTAGATGCAGGAAGATTTTTCCCGATGTTGGGGAAGTCCAGAACAAGGGGTCACAGTTTAAGGATAAGGGGGAAATCTTTTAGGACCGAGATGAGGAAAACTTTTTTCACACAGAGAGTGGTGAATCTCTGGAATTCTCTCCCGCAGAAGGTAGTTGAGGCCAGTTCATTGGCTATATTTAAGAGGGAGTTAGATGTGGCCCTTGTGGCTAAAGGGATCAGGATGTATGGAGAGAAGGCAGGTACAGGATACTGAGTTGGATGATCAGCCGAATGGCCTACTCCTGCATCTATTTTCTATGTTTCTATGTTTTGGTGTCCCGCTACTTTGATGCTGTATATAAGGAAAATCTGTAATTCTATCCCATTTCTTCTTTTTCTATATTGTTAATAAACATAATCCTCATAAATAAAGATTAAACCCTAAATAATAATAATAATAATAATAATAAATTTTATTTAATGGGCGCCTTTCAAACATCTCAAGGACACCTTACATAGTATATCGGAATAACATATAATCGGAATATAACAAGTAATAAAGACACCACAGAGACACAAATTAAAAACAGGATTCAATCCAAAAACAGAAAATCAAAAACACAGTGTGAAGAGGGAGCAGCGGCAGCCAAAGCGCGCCAGCGTCCACTCTCTCTTCACGGCAGCCATCTTGGACACAGACCTACAAGACTACAATTAGACAAAAAAATCATCCCCCCACAGTGGAGAGCACTGTGGAGGAAGGCACAATGTCCAGTCCCCACCCCATGTTCACCCCAAAGTCAGGCCTATTGAGGCCACCGCAATTGCCTCTACGGAGGCCCGATGTTCCTGGCCGTTCTCACCGGGTGGTCTTGCCCCGGCGTCGGGAGAGTCCTCTCGGCGGCTGGGCCACCTGGAACGGCCGCTTCCTGGCTGGAGCCCGCGGCTGCCGAATAAATGAATGAATAAAGTGTTTTGTTTTTTTTTAATCCCTATATTCAATGCCCCCCACCCCCCAAACCGCATGTCCCGATGGTAACTAGTGAAATTTATCTATCTGAAATGAAAACACTTTTAAACGGTAGGTATTAATAATTAAAATATTTATCGCCCTAAAAAAAATCCTCTATTTTTGATAAATTTATAAATCTTAATGTTTTTTTCAAAAAAATCTTGCCCCGATGAATGGAGTAATTTACTGTCACGCACCATTGTTGAGCCGTCCCGCATGGCTATAAATAGAATAGACACGAACATCCGACCTCAAAAGACCGCGGAATTCAAAAGTTCCCTACCTTGTGAATTTCTCCTGATTTGCAGGACGAGAAGCGTGTGACAACTCCGTTTTCTGCAGCATAGCGGGTACGTACCTTTATTCGGCGTCATCTCCGAATGGTGCTCAACTCTTAGAAAATACAAAAAAATCATTATTTTTTGATTTGTTCTGGAGAATAAATCGTGCCATGTGCCATTCGGGAAATGATATGGCCAGACATGGCCTTCCGGCGAGGCCATCCTGGACTAAAGTCTTGGGCCACCATTCCCGTCATGGCAATCTCCACAACATAACCCCCGATCTCCATCCAGCTCCAGCCGGACACAAAGCAGCCGCATCTTGCCGTGACCCGATGTTCCTCTCCACGCCCGGCCCTCTTCAGCCCTTGTTCCCCAGTGGGGGATGGGGCTGGGGTTGGGGCTAGGGTTACTTACCCCCGATCTCCAGCTCCATCAGCTCCAGCTCCATCTCCAGCCGGACACAAAGCCCCGTTGCAGCCGTCGCATCTTCCCGTGACCCGATGCCCCACTCTACGCCCAGACCTCTTAAGTCCTTGTAACTCCCCACCGGGGAACGGGCTGAAGAGGACCAGGCGTGGAGAGAGACATCGGGTCACGGGAAGATGCGATAGCTGCGACGGGGCTTTGTGTCTGGCTGGAGATGGAGATGGAGCTAGAGCTGCTGGAGCTGGAAATCAGGGGTAAGTAACCCTAGCCCCAGACCCAACCCCAACCCCAGCCCCAGCTCCAACCCCAGCTCCAACTCCAACCCCAGCCCCAGCCCCAGCCCCAGCTCCAGCTCCAGCCCCAGCTCCAGCCCCAGCTCCAACCCCAGCCCTAACCCCAGCCCCAGCTCCAACCCCAGCCCCAGCTCCAACCCCAACCCCAGCTCCAACCCCAACCCCAACCCCAGCCCTAGCCCGAACTCTAGCCCCTAAAGATAGTTTTGGTCATCTCCATCACGTGACGCTCCCAAACTTGATAATCTCCACCATGCTGAGTCATATCAGTCACACGAGTATTTTACACTCATAATGTGTAAAATAATACAATAATGACCATAATTATCAATTGTAATTGATAAATGAACAGTATGCCTCTGCCTATTCATCTGAAGTTAATATTGTTTTAGAGGAAGTTGGTGAAAAGCTATGTGAATGTTACCATTCTTGCTGAAAATCACCACTTTTTTCGGCAGTAAATTGTTACGAAGGTTTAAAATCAATGCGTTAGACTAAAAAAAAATTTTTGGTGGTTTATTTGAGGAATATACTCTATAATTGGATTACTGCGACAAAAAATTGATTTTATATTCTTAAATCAGTTATATTTTGCAGTGTTGTTCATCATAAAAATATGACAGACATGACAATGCAATGGGCAACCTGGAAAAAGAAGAGGAAAAAATTAATTAAATTCTTGAAATGATTGCGCCAAACATATATTTCCCATTGTAGAGATGTTCATCTATGTGAAACAACATTCAAAGTTGCAAAAATTTAAGTTTTATTTTCGGGTTTCCAGAAACTTAAAAGTAGACACTTACTGAAGAATCACCATGTACCCAACGTACTAAAATGTTCACTCAGTGGCAGGTAAATCGCAACACAACAGTTTTGGTTTTACTCTTTTTCCTAGCCATAATCCTTTTCTTCCCCTTAAAGTTAAGCTATGATTGATCCTTGCCATCTCTGTTTATTCAATTTTATTCTTGGAACATACTAATCACAGTGTTTTTCTACAGACACTTGATCCACTTCACCCACCATATTCACTGGAGCCAGATCTAGCCGTACCACCTTCCTCACTGGCGGTGACATTCATCTGCAACCCAATTACAGCTCTTCAATTTGCAAATATTTCTCATAGCCATTGCCCTTTAGCTTAACATTATCACAATCAATCTAGGGATGATTGAACTCCAGTGTTGGCAGTCTACAATTCTTGAACATCTATCTGTATATTTGCTGTTCCTCACACTCTCAGTTTTCTGACCAATAGAGTATCTCCTGTACTACGTTGCCTTTTATTGCCTTACTGTGTCCTGTTTGGATGTTGCCCTTAATCTCTCAAGGATGATCACTCTATCCATTAATATAATATCTTAGAGTAATAGTCACACGATAGAAACAAGCCCTTCAGGACCATCACATGCTGACATTTTTGATCTTCCTTAGTCAGTTCTGCCTCAGTTTTCCTTCCCTATCCTTTCTGAAACTTGAGTGCAGGAATAACGTGCCCAGAAATTATGACATTGATTTTTCATTATTAGACCTGTTTTTTCCACTTCGTTGTGGCCGTGCATGTGAATGTATTTGTATAATACTGAAGAAATGAGAACGACCATTGAGGCCTATTGAAGCCTATTTTTATTTATCTTTACTAACACAGACGGGCTGTCATAAAATCTGTGATTAAAATTTAAATATTGGAGAAATTGTTTACATTTGCATATATTTTCAGTTCTCCCTCTAGGTGACACTATTGAGTATTTGTTTCCTTTCTGCTCCTATGTTGAGTTCCTACTTTACAAGTTCAGAAATGTAGTTTAATTATATACATTTCTCAAAATAATTATTTTCTGCTGTCATTTTTCATTCTATCTCTTTAGGCTCTGTATACCCATATTAAATGTGTATTTCAACAGAACGTACATATTTAATGCAAAGATCGATGCGCTTAATATTAAGCTCTTTTTGCATCTCCGCAATCGTCGTATTTGTCATTCAAATATCACATCAGCCAGTGATATTACTATTCTAAATAAGTGATTCAAAATCTTATCTTGCGTTCCTGCCTCACTGAAGCTTTACACTATACTTGGTGTTCATTGTAGCGTCACAGGGGACTAATATCTAATAGTGGTGGGGGGGGGGGATTGCAATTAACCTAGATTTGGATGCAGTAGGTTGATTTCAAATAAAGGAACTAGGTGAAAACCACTGACTACTTCAGGTGTAATTCTTTTATTGCCCTACAGTTAGGCTGTGACATCAAATTTAAATAGGGCACCTGCAGCTTATTTGATAACATGCAGGCACTTTTTTTCCATTTGGAATCTCTGCCTTGTTATGTGCAGATAATAGTTATTAAAGGTAAAGTAAATTCAAATCTATATTAGTGAACCGCAAAAAAGGTTTTTGATTGAGAATCAAATTTTACATTATTAAGCTTTGTATAAATTGAAATAATCACAAACTTGGAAACATTTTTGTTGCCTCTGGAGAATAAATAGTCTGGTGGCTTGAGTACTTTTTTTAAGTTAGAAACAATTTATATGGATAGATTTGGTATGTAGCTGGAGCCTCAGAATTGCACTTGAAACTTGGATTTGTCTTACTGCTATTTTTGTGTCTTTCAAATGGCTGATCCAGACAAATTGTGGGAATCTTTTAGTACTTACCGAGCAGTACCAACGTAGTTACATGCAGCCTTTCCAAAGCTCCTTATACATATCAAATAAAACCAATATCAATATTGATGTTTATAACAGTATGGGCTCAGTGGCATCAAAAACATGCTCTTGTTGGGTATTCTTGCAATGTGCTCTGGACCGGCATGTGTGACTGCTTTCCACAAACGCAGTGGACAAAGGGAAGAAATGTAATTTTGCACCTGTGGATATTAAGCGTTTTGAAAGGTAACTGGCTGCATAACTGCACTTGTCTTGAATTAATTGCACCCGCCAATGTTCTGCCCAACTTTGCAGCTGATCTGTTTTGCTGAACTTTTAAAGAACCTTTGCTATCTACAACTCCGCCATATTTTGTGACGACTGCAAACCTACTTATCGTATCCCTTACATGTTCATCCAAGTCATTTATGAATATTACAAACAATAACATTGCATGCATTGATCCCTGTGGCACATCACTTGCTATTTTTTCCATACAGCACAGGAAGAGACCATTTAGCCCATCAAATTTATATCAACCCTTGTGGCACACCTATCAGTCCACTTATCTCTCTTCAACTTATTCTCTCACATGCCCACTCCTGGTTTGTCTAAAACCCTCCTACAACAGGGAATAATTTACAGTGCCCAGTGGTATGTTTGTGGGATGAAACTGGAGTACCCAGGGGGAAACTAATGTGGTCCAATCTCTACAATGTTACTGTCTGGGGTCAAGATTAAATCTGGATTGTTGGGGCATTGCGGCTGCACTATCGACCTGCGCTCCCTTTTTGTCCATACCTTGTGTATAGTATATGTGGACATTAATACTTTATTACTATGTCATTGTAACAGCAACTTCTACTTAGTTTATTTGTATTTTTGTATTAGGGCAAAATGTTTGTACTGGGGCAAACCTCACGACACTGCAGATCTTATACTCTGCTGATCCCCATATGCAGCAGTACAGATTTTTGAACCACATTACATGAATTTAACTTACAAAAAAATTTAAAGCCATAGAGTTTTTTGTTGTTTTTCTACAATTTCCCACGCATTCCATCCTTCCTCCTTTGGACTGTTGATACTAACTTTAATACTACCTGCATTTTGTGTGCTGAAGTGTATTATTCTCGTTGTGCTTTTCATTTCACAGAGCTTCCAATAAATGTAGTAAAATAGATCAATAGCTGGAAGATTTGCATAAATAAATACCATCAATTAATATTACAAACCTGTGCCAGTAACATAGTGATCCCTGAAATGCTTGATATCATCTGCTAAAGTTCATTGTATCTATGCTGGGTTGCATATCAATGTGGTGATTCAATCCCATCCATCATTGTGTGATAACTAGATGATAAATGATTTTGAGTCCAGAAATATGATTTGTATCCCATAAGTGAGTGACCTTGTATACTTGTGTTAATTAAATCAGTTTCAAGGGCATTTGGAATAAAACTGTATGATGTGTGTTAAAAGGAAGTAGTGAATCATTGCTGGAGATAATGTCTTCAACTACATGTGAAGTTTGATCTCTGAGCAGTTCTTCCAGTGATGTTTCTTGGTATGTAGTGGCATGTAGCATTTTTGTATGCTTTTTTTCTAGCTTGTTACTATGCTGTTACAACAGTTATGGTGTGAAGTGGAATATTACTAGTGCTTCGTGTTAATTGGGCAGAGAGTGATATCAGGATTTGAAAACTGAATATTGCATTTCTGCGGAGACTTTCATTGTCTCCGCAGAAATTGCCATAATGCTATTGGGACAATGTGGTATGGCTATGTTAAAACACTGCTTGCATTTCAGTTGTGATGAGCATTTCCAGTAACATTGAGACTAGTTAAAGTTAACATTGCGCATTAAAGGGATTTAAAAACAAAATTCCCAGTGATCCTTGAGTAAATATTGTGTTAGTTAATCAGAGGTTAGTGAATGCAAAAATGTACACCAAAAAAAAAGGTTGAGTGGAAGGAATGCATTGGTGCCATGAGATGGTCCTGTTTCAGCAATGCTTGTTTTTGGCAATCTTGATCGTCTTGGCACACCTAAAATTGCCTGAGACTTTCTTTAAAACTGCAGACCACTCTACCTCACAATAGAGCATTCTTTTGGTTTTCAGTTTTCTGCCAAAAATGGTTCTTGCGATTTCATTATACATTAAATACTGAAGAAATGAGAAATACCATTGAGTCTGAAGAAGGGTTTCGGCCCGAAACATTGCCTATTTCCTTCGCTCCTCACCCGCTGAGTTTCTCCAGCATTTTTGTCTTACCTTCGATTTTCCAGCATCTGCAGTTCCTTCTTAAACAAGACAATTGAGGGTATGGTTTAAGTATTTTTTAGCCTATTTTTATTTCTCTTTACTAACAAAGTGAAATTACGTTGTCATTGTAAAACAGGAGGTCTGCATGTAAGAATATTGTAGAGTAAGTCCTCAAAGTAGAACTGTAATCTAATGTTAATGAACACCATCCGAAGTACCGAGGAAAATACCAAAGGAAATTTAAAGCATTGGTCACTGTCTTTCATTCTTGGATTTGGCACTGGTTGCTAAGGACTGAAGAACTCTACATATTATATACTTGTTTTTTTAAAGGGCAGAGGGATAAGCACTGCTTTTGATGGCCAGTCAGCTTAACTTTGGAAAAACCTAGAGACAATTTAGGTCAGAATTAATTGGCATTTAGAAAAGTACAGACTAGTTGGCACAGATTTATTATGTCAGAAGGGGGTTGACTAATGTGATTGTTTTTTGATGAGGGACATACGAGCTGATGTATATGCAGTTTTTGAAATACTGCATAATGAATGTTGGCAGAATTAAAGCTCGTTGGCTTGAAGGACAACATGGAAATAAAATTGGGAGCTCAATAGAAGCAGAGTGCTGGGAATTATTCTTGCATATAGAGCTTTGCCCAATAATGTTGTGGGATCACTGCTCTTTCTTTACTTTAGAGATACAGTGCAGAAACAGGCCCTTCGGCCCACAGAGTCAGCGTTGCCCAACGATTTCCTTACACTAGCACTATCCTATATACTAGGGACTGTTTACAATTTTACCAAAGCCAATTAACTTACAAAGTGGTCTTTGGAGTGTGGGAGGAAACCAGAGCACGCAGTGAAAACCCATGCAGTCACAGGGAGAATGTGCAATCTCCATCCAGACAGCAGCCGTAGTCTGGCGGGTCTCTGGCGCTGTAAGGCAGCAACTCCAGTTTAAATTCCATTTTTGAATATTTTGGAGGACCAAGAAACCAAGAACCAAGAACTCTACTGCTGTGCCATTGTGCTTTGTGATATCTCATTGATTTCTGTACTAAGTGCAGGGCGCAATTATAAAGCTTGCTGAATGTGTGAAATTTATTCACACCAGAATGTATGAACAGTTGGAGGAGGCAAGGCTGGCAAACACTTGACAGATAAAACTTCAGAAAGGATTTAAAACAATAGGAAGAAGAATATGTCTAAATGGGATACATTTTATTTTTTTATCTG
The DNA here is from genome assembly GCF_010909765.2 of Amblyraja radiata. Taxonomy (NCBI): domain Eukaryota; kingdom Metazoa; phylum Chordata; class Chondrichthyes; order Rajiformes; family Rajidae; genus Amblyraja; species Amblyraja radiata. The sequence continues at coordinate 36,896,025 of NC_045969.1, read as the reverse complement.
CAGGAATAATAATCTGTGATAAAGTAGAATCGAGACAAATCCTATGAAGATGACATAATTTGAGAAAGTGTTAAAATACATTTAAAATTGAGAGCCAAAGCAAGAAAGTTTTGCTGAAACCATATAGTGTCTAGTTTGAGCTTAGTTGGAGTATTATGTTCAATTCTGGAAAGATGTCCAAGGCTTGGTGAAGAGCTAAAAGGTTCTTGCTGGATTTATACAAGATTGAAGAAGTTTCAGGTTTTGTGATTAGAAAAAAAAAAGTCCATGATGAAATTTGATGGAGGTAGTTAAATTCCAAATTACTTCCTAGTGGCAGATTTCCAGGAGCAAATATAAACTAATTGGCAAAAAAAATGCAATGGACAGTTTTTTTACACAGCCCTTTGTTTTATCTGGAATGCATGATCCAAAGTGGTGATGAAAATAGAATGAGTAGTAATACATAAAGGAATTTGCAGAGTTATAGCACAGACACCAGCCATTCAATCCACTTGCATGACATTAATCTAAAAGCATTTGAGCTAGTTGCACTCTCCCATCCTCTTTCGATAAACTTATCAACTTCTCTTTTGAGCAAGACAATCTGCCTCCACGACTGCACTTTACAGTGCATTGCAGACCCTTAAACACATGAGCAAAATGGCTTACTTGTAGATAGTGATGTGAATTGGATACGTACCTGAAAAGTCCGCGGAGCAGCTACAAAGCAGGGAAATAGGTTAATTAAGTCTAAAGAGTTGGCACTAATACTCATCATTTTATGACAGTGATGTTTTGGTGTACCAGAATACTGTTAGTTGAATAATCAATGTTTAATCTAGTTCAAAGATATATGTGCAACTGCATCAATAGGTAGCAAGCCAGGTTAATATACTCTCTGGCTCAAAAATGACGACTTGATATTTTGAGATGGTTAAACTGCAGTTTAATATGGCCATCCTATTAAACTATTTTTAAAGAACTTTAGTCAGAAGAATACTTATTCGTACTTTGTGATAAGTGCAATTGAATAATGTTTAGTTATTAACTGTGCATGCATGGTAAAGCTTCTCACGTCCTACAGAAAGACTTGGGAGGTTAGACCCAAGGGTTTTTGTAAAGTGATACAAAATCAGCCATTAGGGAGAGGTTATTGTAATATGATAGTTAAAATGTAGAAAGGCAATCTAGAATCCCAGGCTTTGTTCAAGTTGGATAGGCTAGGTTACTTCTTAATTGGAAGGTACCAAAGTATAGATTACATAATGGAAATATTTTATCGCTTCTTTTGCATGCCCAAATCTACTGTTTTCTTGACAATGCTTTCAGAAATTTGTTCCTCATCGTATCAGAACTACCCTTTCGGAAAAGGAAGCAGAAGATTTGAATGAAGCCAAAATACTTTTTAAATATTTTTCATACTCTGTAACATTTTTGACATTTTTATTATTTTGAGCACAATAGTCCACGTATTGTACCAAATCAGCTAGCTAAAGCAATCGCATCTTCCCAGATTTCCTTGCATGAGATTTGGATGAAACGCTTGTTAAATGAATGTGTTCAGACTTTTACACAGTATAAAACGGGAGGAATTACAGGCCAGTATGCTTAACTTCAATGGTTTACATATTATTGGGAACCCTGACAACCTGTCTGAAGAAGAGTTCTGACCCGAACTGTCACCCATCCTTTTTCTCTAGAGATGCTGCCTGACCCGCTGAGTTCTCCAACTTTGTGGTTATGTATGGTATAAACCAGCGTCTGCAGTTCCTTCCTACACATTAGGAACCCTTCTCGGGGGTAGTATAAACATTCATTTTGAAAAGAATGGATTAATCACAGTGTGGATTTGTTAAGGTAAGTGTCTGACCAATTGTGATTAAAGTTTTTGAGGAGGTAACGAGGATTGATGAAGCTGTGCATTTAATGGAATCTACAAGGATTATAGAAAGGTGTTCCCACATGGAGAAGCCAACTTTTACGCTGCAGAAAGATGGCGGTGATAGTTACACGGAGAAAATGTAAAATGAAATTCAATTTGGGGAAATGTGAGGTAATTCATTTGTGGCGGTTCAACACAGCACGCGCCTAACCATAAGTGGGAGGATGTGGAAACATGGAGAAATAGAGGGATCTTGGAATGTCTATCTATAAAAAAACGTTGAAGCAATGTTATCCTTTATTACCCGAGGGATGGAATGCAAGGCTGAGATGCAGATTGTCCTCAACTATATGCAACACTGGCTAGACCATGGGTAGAGTACTGTGTATGCTTCTGGTCATCGCAGAAAATGTGTTATTGCACTGAGAAAGGTGCAGATGAGATTTGAGGATGTTCTCAGGACTGGAGATTGTTTCCAGGAGGACTGTTCAATAAACTGCGATTGTTTTATTTGAATATGAGATGGAGGAATGCGGTAATTGAAACATATGAAATAAAAATGTACAAACTACTCTCGACGCTGATGCAGTAATGTGAACACAGTATATTTTTCTCTAGTATAGAAAATAGGATTTGCATAGCTTGCAAAACAACAGACTGCAGTCACTAAATCTGTCATTCCACAATTAAAACAACAGCAGCTGTAACAAACACACAAACATCTTGTTCATGTCAGAGATGCTCTCAGCCGCCTGCAGGGAGTGAGCCGGTCACCAGTTGGAGGACCTGGCGAACTGCGGCCTGCAGGGAGAGAGCCGCTGAGCCGGCCCATGCTCGTCCTCTGTGGCCAAACGTAAGACCAGGTGGACCGCAGCCTGCAAGGAGGAGGCCGACCAGCCAGCCCCTGCCCTCGAGGTGGGCTGTGGGAAGCAGCCCTGGGGCACAAAGATGGCTGGGCGAGGAGGGGAACATCACGTCCAATTAAAGCTTTGGCTGGAGACCCCGGAGAGGTCTGGAGGTGGCCTGGCACTGCTCATGAGAACTAGATCGCGTACTGGACTTTGAAAATGGCACAAACCATGCTGCCTCTTACACGTGGGCTCAGTAGACTATTTCTGTATACAGGTGCACAACCTTTTATCCGGAGTTCCGGAAACCGAAAAGCTCCGAAAACCGGACATTTTTTCCAGGATGTCGTCTGCACACCAAAGCTCGCGTTTGCCGCCAAACTTAACCCGAAACGACCCACGGTCAACCCAGGTCTGTGCTACTGTAGCGGCTGCCTCCTCCCCGGAGACCAGGGGGGACACTTAAACATCTGTAAATCATTGCTTAAATGTTAGTCAGTTAGTTTGGAGGGCTTTTATGCGAGGGGGGGGGGGGGGTGAAGGGGGGAACTTTAATTCTTAGTCCCCTACCAGGTCGGAGAGGTGGGGAGCGGGCAATGCCTTACCGGGTCGCCGTGCAGTAAGCTCCGGAGCGCTGTGGCCACCGACTCCCAACATCGCGGAGCTGGGGCTGCGGGCGCCCGACCGCGGGCGGCACCGGTTGTAGCTCCGACCCCGGCAACTCTACCCCTGGCTGCGCGGAGCTCCAAATCCAGCGCCGCCCGCGACCGGACGCCCGCAGCCCCAGCTCCGCGATGTTGGGAGTCGGTGGCCACAGCGCTCCGGAGCTTACCACACGGCGACCCGGTAAGGCATTGCCCGCTCCCCGCTGGTATCCCAGCGCTGTGGCCGCCGACTCCCAACATCGCGGAGCTGGAGCTGCGGGCGTCCGGTCGCGGGCGGCGCTGGATTTGGAGCGCCGCGCAGCCAGGGGTAGAGTTGCCGGGGTCGGAGCTCCAACCGGCGCCGCCCGCGGCCCCAGCTCCGCGATGTTGGGAGTCGGCGGCCACAGCGCTCCGGAGCTTACTGCACGGCGACCCGGTAAGGCATTTCCCGCTCCCCGCCTCTCCGACCAGGTAGGGGACTAAGAATTAAAGTTTCCCCCTTCACCCCTCCCCACCACATAAAATCCCTCCAAACTAACTGACTAACATTTAAGCAATGATTTGCAATGATTCCCCGGTCTCCGGGGAGGAGGCAGCCACTCCAGACTTTTCAAGCCGCCCGCGCTACCTACCTAATCTACGCTAAAATTCTTCCATTCCGAAATCCGAAAAATTCCGAAATCCGAGAAGTGTCTGGTCCCAAGGCTTTCGAATAAAAGGTTGTGCACCTGTACTTGCTAATTGAGGATGTGCTTGGGTATGGGATTAGTTTACTGGACTCTATGTAAGAAAATAATTTCACTGTGCGTTTGCACATGTGGCAATAAAACCAGCATTGAACCATTAAAACAGTTCAGCTGAGGTAAAAAGGGATGATCTATTTCCCTCAAGATTGGGCCTTAGATTCGAAATTATTGGAAGAATTAGAGGAAAGATGAGGAAAGAAATCTCACGTGAAATGTGGCAGGATCTGGAGCTCGCTTCCTCAAAAGATGGGAGAAACTATTTGGATAGGTTCTTGAGGAATCATACACTTTGTGTAGAGTGGGGAGAAGGGGGTTAAATTGGGTTGCTCATTTTTGGTCAACAAGAACCTGATGGGTCACATGGCCTCCTGTATTATAAATTTCCTGAGATCTATGATAAATCAATCGGTCGTGGACCTGAAGTGATAAGATGCAAACCATATATTTTAATATCTAAAAATTATTTAAAGCTCTATGTTTACACCATTGTCTTTAATGTATTCTTAAGCAGGTACTTCTAAAAATATTATTTCATTTAAAAAAATAATTTTAATTGCATTTGTTTATGTTGAAATGTTTATCAATTATGTTGAGGTCATTAACATTATTGGATATAGTTTGTTGGCAAACAAGTCTAAGTTACACCCATGTGGTAAACAGATGGAAATCAGCTGGCATTGACACAGACTTGCCACAGCACCAGGGTGATGAGAAAAGCAAGCCTTTAAAAATAATTTTGTAATTTTGGTTCTTATGAGAGGATGTGGGCTTGTTTGATGTAAAAGCGAATGAGGTCATAATCGCAGTCTTAAACCCATGCAGCACGGAAACAGACACTTCAGCCCAACTTGTCCCTGCCGACCAAGTTGCCAAACTGCACTAGTCCCACTTGCCTATGCGTGGCCCATATTCCTCCAAATCTTTCCTATCTTGGATCGTTTTTTTGCTAGATAGTTTGTTTAGGGGAGGAAGACTTGATAGAAGTATATAAAATTATGAGAGGAGTCAAAAGGGTAGATGGTCAGACCCTCTTTCCCAGGGTGGAAATGTAAAGGACTAGGGGACAAAGCTTTAAGAGATGGGGCAAAGTTTAAAGGAGGTGTGCAGAGCAAGTTCTTTACACAAAATGGTGGGTGCCAGTTACATGCTGCTTGGGTGGTGGTGGAGGCAGATATGATAGTGGTGTTTAAACTACTTTTAAACAGATGCATAGATCTGCAGGGAATGGAGATATACGGATCATGTGCAGGGAGAGGATATTAATTGAACTTGGCATCATGTTTGGCACTGACATTATGGGCTGAAGGGCCTGTTTCTGTGTTGTGCTCTACTGTTCTGTGTTCTATCGATGTACCTGTCAAAGTGTCCTTTAAATGTCATAATTGTGCCCACCCCTACCATTTCTCTGGTAGCTTGTTCCATGTCTGCATCACTGTGTGCAAAAGCTGCCCCTCGGGTCCCTTTTTTCAAATTGCCCCTTTCATGTTAAACCAATGCTAGTTTTGAACTCCCTTGTCATGGGGGAAAAGATTATCTTATCTATGCTCCTCACGATATTGTATATCTCGAAGGTCACTGTGGCTACAGTTTGCTGCAAGAATTCATAGCATGTTGTTAAATAACTGAATACCAGTGTTCCGGTACCAATATTTTTCATGCTTGAAATCTGTTGTCAATGTGGACGTTGAGACCAACCGTATGGAATTTTATAAAAATAATTATTGCATTCTTTCCATTAGTTACCAGTTTTGCTCTATACAGGCTCTTCCATTCTTCTAAGATGGTTCCTTAGGATCAATAATGTCTTCCTACCACTCCTGGGTTATCAGAGGCTGTTGAAGCCAGCGTGAGAGTTGGAGACTGCTGCAAGTGAGGCAGCCCAGTGGTCACACAAACGAGCTTTGCCAGCATCAACTCTGATCTATACTTCACTCTGCCTCAGAAAGATAGCTAGCATAATCAAGAACCACTTACTCTCTTCTCCACTCTCCCGTCGCACAGAAGATGCAAATGTTTAAAAGCAAATTCAAGAATAGCTGCTTTCCTGCCTTAACTGCACCTCTTATATGCTACTGATGAATTCTTGATCTTCCAATCTACCTCATTGTGAAATAGCAGTGAAGTACTGAGGATTGATTTAATTTGCCTTTGTTGCTACATTTTGTTGTTTTCTTTACAAAAAAATGACATTTAACTTCCTCCACAATGATCTTGATTATGTAAGTTATTTTAAATAGACGAAAAACCACCTACTCGGTACAAATGAAAATCATCTCATCTGGATTGTGATGTACCGGGAAAAAATAACTTCATTAACACTGCTCCAAAAAAGTAACGGGTAAATTGTGTCCAATAGCACTCAAGAGAACTAAGCGTTGCTTAAATTTATTAGTTTCACATTTTTTATTTCAAAATGAGACATGTATTAGCCTTTGTTTTTGTTAAGAATCTACATGTGGTAAACATTCCATCTCGATCATGTCATAATATAGAAATGGTATAAGCCAATATTACATTGTTTATTTCCAAGAATTCTGTCTGGAGTTTGTTATGGGTGTAAAAAAAAATGAAGTATGTGGAAATCATTTGGAAAAGGATGTTCAAGGCAGTTGAATTTTATCTTGATTAAACAGTTTGTCATTTGCATAGGAAGTCCCAGCTGCACCTTCCACATAAGGCTAGAAATGTCTTCACACATTGTTATTGTCAGGTAATCATCCTTTGGGAAGTTAAACTACTTCTTTATGCAATATTTAAAGAGTCACACCTGCTGCCATTACTGGAACTAATATCCTATACAATCACAACAATCCTTATATTGTCACCCTGACAGGTACACCAGAATCTCACCACTCTTAGCTTTTAACATCGATCCCAGTCATGTCAGCAAGGTAAAAATGGTCAAACACAAAGTGCCAGAGTAATTCGGCAAGCAGGCAGTATCTGTGGAAGGAAATAGATAGGCAACGTTTCAGGTCAGGACCGCTGAGTTACTCCAACACTCAAGATTCCACAGTGTTCCCTGTGTCGTCAGATATATAGGGCAGGTAAGTTTGCACAATTAATAATGTGGAGATATCTCGTGCCACTTGCCTTTACTGGGAAAAGCATTGCTTGCTATTGGTAGGATGGAATGTGCAGGGGTAACTGGATTAGGGAGAGGGACAGCATTGAATTGCCTCGATCCTACAAAGACATAGCATACAGCAAATTTAAATATTTTCAATTTCATCTTCTAATTTCAAAAGGCTATTCAACTCGATTGATCCACATTCCTCCCACCACAAGCCCCCTTATCTTTTTTAATGAGATCCATGTAGAGGTTATTATATCTTGTCTAGTTCGGAGAAACATCATGGCCCCACGATCACCTATCCTCAAGTGACGTTGGCCATGTGAGAAGCCAGCAGATATTCCAATAGTTAACCAGACAGATTGATAATTGAATGTTTATTTATTCATGTGTGTATATACGTATATAATGGTATATGGACACACTGATCTGTTTTGTAGTCAATGCCTAATATGTTCTGTTGTGCTGAAGCAAAGCAAGAATTTCATTGTCCTATCAGGGACACATGACAATAAACTCTCTTGAATCTTGAATGCAGTGCCTTGATGTTTGCAGGAATGAGGAACTGCTGATGAAAAAGATGAACAAAATAAGACACGGTGCTGGAGTAGCTCAGAGGGTCAGGCAGCATCTCGAGAACACGGATAGGCAACTCACAACCAGATACGTTACCAGTCCAAGTTCTCCTGAGGTGCTGCCTTACCTGCTGAGCTATTTCAGCAACTGATGTTTGCAGATGAACTCCATTTGGGATATTTTGCAAAACTGGGTTAATCATTCACAGGCATTTGGGGTTGGTGTATATATAAAGTCCATGTGCATGAGCAATCTAACATCATTTTATTCAGAATCATGGGACTAATGTACATATAAATTCAATTATTTATGACTGAATTTTAATCTCCTGTGGCGACATTGATTTATGAAAATTCTTCCATCTTGTGATTTTTCAAGCCCATCTGACAATGAACGGCACACTGAAAAACATTTTAATCATTGTATAAGTTGATGGTGATTCTAATCTTTTTTCAATCTCTAAGAAACACAGTTACTTTCTTGATCCTGAACTATTTGGTCCTCAATGTGGGCTGCGTTCCAAATTCAATTCTTAACCATCTGTTGCCTATAGCTCAGATGACTCTTGTATACATGTTTGCTTCCTAAGAGATATTAATTTTTGATTAGGAGGCTAAATGTTTAAACACAGGTTTATAGTGACTAAAATATTTATTTCAACATGGCAGGTGTAAAATCAGGTTTTGTAGCACGTGTGTCTGACTGAGATGTGTGGCATCCGCACACATTTGTGGTGTGAAATGCACCAGATGCCATGTTGCTGAAGGCGTGAGTGTGTGCACAGCTAATGCCCTTCAGAAGTTATGCAAAACAAGCAGGTCATGATGCAAATAGGCCCATAACATGAATAGCACTGCTATTGTGGAACTCTTCTGAACATCTTTACTTATTAACCTCTCGTAACTCTGCTGCATTCCCCTACCAGTGCAATTTAAAATCATAGCTGGCTGCTTTCAGGTTTGTTCCTGATTTGATTTCCGCTGACTTTTTCTATGACTTCGGAGTGCTTGAATAAGGGATTGGGCGTCTTGACTTTAAATCGTGGATTCATTTCTCGCCACTCTCCTCGGTGCACAGCATGACTAGGAGAATGATCAGAGGGTGATCAAAGCATAGAGAGTTACAAGAAGGATCGAGGAGGTTAGGTGGAGAAATGATGATTCCACAAGAAGTGACGTGTCCAAGGTCGTGAGCAAGAATCCCTTCAGTATAATGATCAACTTCTCCACCCTCTCTGCAGTTTGAAAGTGGAGCAAGAGCTGCAATACCAGTAACTATCAAAGTAACTACAGCCATTTATTTCCATGTATGGAGTTCCTTACAGACTACATTTCAGTATGCCATCCATTTTTATTTAAAGTTCACAGTTTCATATACTTTCTTCTATGAGATCCATTTCATTCTGTCTTGTTACTCTCAAGACAGATTGACATGTGACATTGGAAAGCTTGTAGATTTCCCTATGCAGGGCGCCATGGGCTCCAAATGTCATATGTCAGTTCAAAGGGACTTCACTCAGTGGAGTTGGTGTAGCTGGAAAATCGGGCTGATTTGTGTCTAAGTTTCCTACATAAATCATGCTGCCTTTATTTTGTAGCAGTTTACTCCAATATCTGCATCCGAGCTACCATGTGAAACCAAATGCTGTTAGCCAGATCCTGAGCCATCTTTTATTCTCTTCGTTGCTGGGGCTATAAAAAAAGTCAATTTAGAAAGTATTCAGACCCTTTCACTTTTTCCACATTTTGTTACGTTACAGCCTTATTATAAAATGGATTTAAATTTTTTTATCGTCAATCTGCACACAATACCCAATAATAAAAAAGCGAAAACAGGTGTTTGGACATTTTTGCAAAGTAATTAAAAATAAATAACTGTAATATCACATTTACAGAAGTATTCAGACCCTTTATTCAGTACTTTGTTAAGGCACCTTTGGCAGCGATTACAGCCTCAAGTCTTCTCGGGTATGACACTACAAGCTTGGCACACTTGTATTTGGGTAATTTCTCCTATTCTCTGCAGATCCTCTCAAGCTCTGTCAGGTTGGATGGGGAGCGTCGATGCACAGCTATTTTCAGGTCTCTCCAGAGATGATCGATCGGGTTCAAGTCTGGGCTCTGGCTGGGCCATTCAAGGACATTCACAGACTTGTTACAAAGCCACTCCTGCGTTGTCTTGGCTGTGTGCATAGGGTCGTTGTCCTGTTGGAAGGTGAACCTTCTCCCCAGTCTGAGGTCCAGAATGCTCTGGAGCAGGTTTTTATCAAGGATCTCTCTGTACTTTGCTCCGTTCATCTTTCCCTCGATCCTGACTAGTCTCCCAGTTCCTCCCGCTGAAAAACATCCCCACAGCATGATGCCGCCACCACCATGCTTCACCGTAGGTATGGTATAAGCCAGGTGATGAGCTGTGCCTGGTTTCCTCCAGACGTGATGCTTGGCATTCAGGCCAAAGAGTTCAATCTTGACTTCATCACACCAGAGAATCTTGTTTCTCATGGCTTTTGGCAAACTCCAAGCGGGTTGTCATGTGCCATTTACGGTGGCTTCTGTCTGGCCACTCTACCATTTAGGCCTGATTGGTGGAGTGTTGCAGATATAGTTGTGCTTCTGGAAGGTTCTCCCATCTCCACAGAGGAACTCTGGAGCTCTGTCAGAATGACCATCAGCTCAGTTTGGCTGGGCGGCCAGCTCGATGAAGAGTCCTGGTGCTTCCAAAGGTCTTCCATTTAAGAATGATGGAGGCCACTGTGCCCTTTAGGACCTGCAATGCTGCAGAAATAGTTTTATACCCTTCCCCCGATCTGTGTCTCGACAGAATCCAGTCTCAGAGGTCTACGAACAATTCCTTGGTCTTCATGGCTTGGTTTTTGCTCTGACATGTACTGTCAACTGTGGGACCCTATATAGACAGGTAGGGTGTGCCTTTCCAAATCATGCCCTATCAATTTAATTTACTGCTGGTGGACTCCAATCAAGTTGTAGAAACATCTCAAGGATAATCAATGGAAACAGGATGAACCTTAGCTCAATTTTGAGTGTCATAGCAAAGGGTCTGAATACTTATGTAAATGTGATATTTCAGTTATTTCTTTTTAATTACTTTGCAAAACTTTCTAAACACCAGTTTTCGCTTCTTCATTCTGGGGTATTGTGTGTAGATTGGCGATTAAAAAAATGAATTTAATCCATTTTTAAATAAGGATGTAACGTAACAAAATGTGGAAAAAGTGAAGGGGTCTGAATACTTTCTTAATGCACTGTACGTGCCTCACTAAATAAATACATCAGACCAATTTCTCCCGGTTCCTACTGTTTATTGACAGGAGTCCCTTCCCGAGTAACAGATGTTTGAACGTTAATGGTATTCATCAGCATGAGTACTATTAATGTGCAGCATTTGTTCCAAGAGAAGGTAACAATAATCACAACTTGGGTAAAATTACGTATTCATATTGTAGAATATTACAAAATATTACTAAATAATGAAGCTTCATTGATATGCTGAACAAGCTCGCAAGTTTGTATCAGCGCAGTGTAAAATCAACGACCAATACATGACCACAATAAAGAAGTTAAGATAAATTTCACTTTATCTCCGATAGTCTCGCACATTCAGGACTTTGGCGACAAAGTAACAGATTTTCTAGATTATTGAGTGTTAGTTCTATGAATATTCCAACATGCTTTTAATTCAATTGGGTGCTAGGAATTATTATTTTCCAGTGAATCAGTTAAACTTAAAGGAACCAAGTCTCTGATGAGTGGAAAAGGAGCATGGGAATCAGGGTCCCAGTAAGTAGGGGCAACAGCAAGTGGGAAAGGTTGGCATACGTTAACTAGTGAGCCAGAGGCTAAAGCATCGGGATGTCTGAATAGTCAGAAAATGGATTATCATAATTTGACTCTATATAGTAGGAGAATCTCCTGCTCCTCTCAAGGACATGATTCTACAACTATCTAACTTTCAGAAAAAACATAAAGTGCTAGAGTATCTCAGCGGGCCAGACAGCATACCTGGAGAACATTCATCGGCAACTTTACGGGTCAGGACCCTTCTGTAGGGGGAAGAAAACTGGAAGGTGGCAATAGGACAAAGCCAGGCAAGTGATCGATGGATACAAGTGAAGAGGGGGGGGGGGTTGATTGGCAGAAGGATGGACAAGGCCAGAGATGAAAAGGAGACAAAAGGCTGTGAGCTAAGGAGAGAAGAGGCATGGATTGTGAGGCCAGAAGAAGGGTTGCAGGTGGAAGGGGAAATAATGATAGTGGAAGTGTGAGGTATGTAAATTGGAAATATGTGGATGGGAAGTGAAAGTTAAAATTGTTAACAGCCATGAAGAACCCTCCGCAACTCCTTGTTTCACTCATCCCTTCCCACTCAAACCACCCCCTTCACAGGTAAATTCTCCTGCCACCGCAAGAGGTGCAACACCTGTTCCTACACATCCTCCCTAAAATCCATCCAGACACCCCAGGAGCCCTTCCAAGTGTGGCATGGGATCACATATATCTTCTCCAACCTCACCTGCTGCACTCAGTGCTCATGATGTTGCCACTTTACATCAGCAAGATCAAGCATAGCCTAGGTGACCATTTTGCTGAACACTTGCGCCCTGTCCGCCAAGGCCTGCTGGATCTCTGAATATGAGCCATTTTAACTCTCCTTCCCATACTGTCCTTTCTGTCCTAGGCTGCCTTCACTGCCAAAGTGAGACCACATGCAAACTGAAGGAGCAGCACCTCATATTTTGCATGGGTAGCTTACAACTCATCAGTATGAACATTGAGTTCTCCAATTTTAGGTAACTCATCTACAAACTCCCACAGTCCCCCCACCCCACACACACACTTTTTCCTGTGCCCCACCTGGATGCACACCAATTTCTCCCACTAGGACACCACGCACCCTTCCCCCTGACCCCTTCCACCTAAATCCCTTCCTCTGGCATCACAAATCCCATCTCTTCTCTCCTTATCTCACAGCCTTTTGGCTTATTTTCATCTCTGGCCACCCATCTGCCTCTAAACCCCATTCACCTGTATCCAACTATCACCTAAGATAGACACAAAATGCTGGAGTAACTCAGCGGGACAGGCAGCATCTCTGAATAGAAAGAATGGGTGACATTTCTGGTCAAGACCCTTCTTCAAACTGAGCATCAGGGGAGAGGAAGTTACAGAGATAAGGAAGTGGGACAAGGGGGAGGGCAGGGGGAGCGGAGATGTTCAGCAAAACGATTGCTGTTGAAGTGAGACCAAGTGCAGGTTCGCTGATCATTTTGCTGAACTCATCCGCTCAGTTAGCCTAAACCTACCTGATCTCCCGGTTGCTAAACACTTTAACTCCCCCTCACTTCCCACACTGACCTTTCTGTCCTGTGCCCCCATTGTCAGAGTGAGGCCCAGTGCAAATTGGAGGAACAGCACCTCATATAGTGCATTCACTTTCTCCACATTTTGTTACGTTACAGCCTTATTTTAAAATGGGTAAAATTCTTTTTTTTTTAATTATCAATCTACACACAACACCCAGAATGAAGAATTGAAAACAGGTGTTTAGAAATTTTTACAAAGTAATTAAAAAGAAATAACTGAAATACCACATTTACATAAGTATTCAGACCTTTTGCTGTTCACTCAAAATTGAGCATAGGTTCATCCTGTTTCCATTGATTATCTTTAAGATGGTTCTGCAACTTGATTGGTGTCCACCAGCGGTAAATTGTTGATAGAACATGATTTGGAAAGGCACACACCCGTCTAGATAAGGTCCCACAGTTGACAGTGCATGTCAGAGCAAAAACCAAGCCATGAAGACGAAGGAATTGTCCGTAGACGTCTGAGACAGGATTGTGTCGAGAAGGGTATAAAACTATTTCTGCAGCATTGCAGGTCCCGAAGAGCACAGTGGCCACCATCATTCTTAAATCGAAGACCTTTGGAAGCACCAGGACTTTTCATCGAGCTGGCCGCCCGGCCAAACTGAGAAATTGGGATAGAAGGGCCTTGGTCAGGGAGGTGACCAAGAACCCGATGGTCACTCTGACAGAGCTCCAGAGTTCCTCTGTGGAGATGGGAGAACCTTCCAGAAGCACAACTATATCTGCAGCACTCCACCAATCAGGCCTTTATGGTAGAGTGGCTAGACGGAAGCCACACCTCAGTAAAAGGCACATGACAGCCTGTTTGGAATTTGCCAAAAGTCATGAGAAACAAGATTCTCTGGTCTAATGAAACCAAGATTGAACTCTTTGGCCTGAATGCCAAGCATCACGTCTGGAGGAAACCAGGCACAGCTCATCACCTGGCTTATACAATACCTACGGTGAAGCATGGTGGTGGCGGCATCATGCTGTGGGGATGTTTTTCAGCAGGAGGAACTGGGAGACTAGTCAGGATCGAGGGAAAGATGAACGGAGCAAAGTACAGAGAGATCCTTGATGAAAACCTGCTCCAGAGTGTTCTGGACATCAGATTGGGGAGGTTCACCTTCCAACAGGACAACGACCCTAAGCACACAGCCAAAATAACACAAATTTGTGACAAATTTGTGAATGTCCTCGAGTGGCCCAGTCAGAGCCCGGACTTGAACCCGATCGAACATCACTTGAGAGACCTGAAAATAGCTGTGCATCACCGCTCCCCATCCAACCTGACAGAGCTTGACAGGATCTGCAGAGAAGAATGTGAGAAATTACCCAAATACAGGTGTGCCAAGCGTAGCATCATACTCAAGAAGAGTTGAGGCCGTAATCGCTGCCAAAGGTGTCTCAACAAAGTATTGACTAAAGAGTCTGAATACTTATGTAAATGTGATATTACAGTTATTTATTTTTAATTACTTTGCAAAAATTCTTGACACATTTTTTCACTTTTTTTTAATAATGGGGTATTGTGTGTAGATTGATAGACAATAGACAACAGATGCAGGAGTAGGTTATTCAGCCCTTCGAGCCAGCACCACCATTCACTGTGACCATGCCTGATCATCCACCATCTGTACGGCGTTCCTGCCTTCTCCCCATATCCCTTGACTCCACTATCTTTAAGAGCTCTATCTAACTCTCTTGAAAGCATCCAGAGAATTGGCGGTAGACAAAAATGCTGGAGAAACTCAGCGGGTGAGGCAGCATCTATGGAGCGAAGAAAAAAGGCAATGTTTCGGGCCGAAACCCTTCATCAGACTGATGTGAGGGCGGGGGGGGGGGGGGGGGGGGGGGGGGGGGGGGGGAAGAAGAAAGGAAGAGGTGGAGCCAGTGGGCTGAGGGAGAGCTGAGAAGGGGAGGAGAAAGTAAGGACTACCTGAAATTAGAGAAGTCAATGTTCATACCGCTGGGGTGCAAACTGCCCAAGCAAAATATGAGGCGCTGCTCCTCCAATTTACGGTGGTCCTCACTCTGGCCATGGAGGACGCCGAGGACAGAATGGTCAGATTCGGAATGGGAGGGGGAGTTGAAGTGCTGAGCCACCTGGAGATCAGATTGTTTATTGCAAACCCGGCGGAGGTGTTCACTGCCTTCTGAGGCAGAGAATTCCACAGATTCACAACTCTCTGGGTTAAAAGGTTTTCCCTCATCTCCGTTCTAAATGGCCTACCTCTTATTCTTAAACTGTGGTCCCTGGTTCTGGACTCCCCCAACATCGGGAACATGTTTCCTGCCTCGAGCGTGTCCAATCCCTTAATAATCTTATGTTTCAATAAGGTATCCTCTCATCCTTCTAAATTCAAAGTCAAAGTAGCCTTTATTGTCATTCAGACCTTTCGGTCTGAATGAAATTTCGTTGCCTTGCAGTCATACATATAATAAAAATGACAAAAACACAATAAAGACAAATTAACATCCACCACAGTGAGTTCACCAGGCACCTCCTCACTGTGATGGAAGGCAAAAATCTTAAAGTCTTTGTTTCTTCACTCCTTATTCTCCCTCTGCGTCGAGGCGATCCAGGCTTCGGATGTTGTGACCTCGCCGGGCGATGGTAAGTCAGTCCCGCGGCTGAATCCAAGCACCGCGAACGGGCCGGTTCAAACTCCGCGGCCCGGGGCGGTCGAAGCTGCCGCCCTCCAGTCCAGCAGACGAAGCTGTTGTTGCGGGAGCTCCGGAAAAACAGGTCACCAACCTGTGACCTGTGAGCTCCCGACGATGTCGTCCACTGGGCCCGTGGCCGCTCCTCCAAGGTCGGGCCAACACAGCTCCGAGGTCGGGTCGCCGCTGCCGCTGGAACACTGCCCCAGCTCCCGAGGCTGCCTGCTCCGCTATTAGGCCTCGGCGCAGGCGGAGACGGGGGATATGATAAGAGAAGTCGCATCCCCCCGAAGGAAGAGACCAAAACACGTTTCTCCCCCCCCCCCACACCCACACACATACACAACCTAAAAACCCAAAAATTAACTAAAACAAGACAAGAACAAGGTGAGCCGCAGCTGCTAAGGCAGCGCCGCCATTCCAGTGTATACAAGCCCAGTCGCTCCATTCTTTCAACATGTGAGAGTCCCGCCATCCTGGGAATTAACCTCGTGAACATACGCTGCACTCCCTCAATAGCAAGAATGTCTTCCTCAAATTTGGAGGCCTAAACTGCACACAATAGTCCAGGTGTGGTCTCACTAGGGTCCTGTACAACTGTAAAAGGATCTCTTTGCTCCTATACTCAACTCCTCTTGTTATGAAGGTCAACATGCCATTAGCTTTCTTCACTGATTAAAAAAAATGAATTTAATCAATTTTAGAATAAAACTATAACGTAACAAAATGTGGAAAGAGTGAAGGGGCCTGAATACTTTCTGAATGCACTGTATTTTGCTTGGGCAGCTTTCACCGCAGCGATATGACCACAAGTAACCCTTGCTTTTCCTCTCTCTCCATCCCTCCCCCTTCCCAGATATCTGAGCAGTCTGACTGTCCCTCTGATTACATTGTATCTCATATTCCGTCTGGGGACCTTGCGTCCGGATGGCATTAACATTGAATTCTCCCAATTTTGCTAGCCCTTGCTGTCTCCTCCCCTTCCTTAACCCTCTAGCTGTCTCCTCCCACCCTCCCATCCGCCCGCCCTCGGGCTCCTCCTCCTCCCCTTTTCCTTCCTTCTCCCCCCCCCCACCCCCCATCAGTCTGAAGAAGGGTTTCGGCCCGAAACGTCGCCTATTTCCTTCGCTCCATAGATGCTGCTGCACCCGCTGAGTTTCTCCAGCAATTTTGTGTACCTTCGATATTCCAGCATCTGCAGTTCCTTTTTGAACACATTGTATCTCTGTTTGCTTTGGCACCTTCCCCTAGCTAACAATGGTCTAGTCCACATTTTCCTAGATTTGCACCTCTTTTGATCTCTTACATTTCCTTATCTCTGTAACTCCCTCTCCCCGACACTCGATCTTCGGTGTAAACCAGCATCTGCAGTTCCCTCCAACACATTCCAATTCTCATGTGTCTAGCTTTGTCCTTCATATTTATCCCTCCCCCCCCCCCCACCCTCCTGTCAGTCTGAAGAAGGGTCCTGACCGGAAATGTATTTTTCCATGTTCTCCAGAAATAGTGACTTACCTGCTGATTTACTCCAGCACGTTTTTTGTTTGCTCAAGATTCCAGCATCTGCAGTTTCTTGCGTCTAACTTTAAGCAAATGTTAGCTTGATGACTTCTCACCCTTTGAATATGTTGTAACAGGTTCTATTCTTCACATTAGCTAAAGGCATAGCAAAGACAAAATTCAGACAACTCTTAATAATTCTGGCAGAGAAGAATATGTAATCTCATATTCTCATCATCTACAGTTTGCAGTAAGATCCTGCCTTAAATGATGTGGGATATGATGAAGTTTCTTAAACTCTCATCCTTAATGGTATAATCGTGCAACAAATCAAGCTCTCATTAACAACCACTTATGGCCTCTGGTTGAAGATTCATGTTGTTAGCTTCTCCTTGACCCACAGAACTAATTTCTGTCTATTTTCTCTTCTCGGCAAGTCTTTTCCCGCTTTCATATACCACCTTGGCAATTTTTGGTTTTGTTTTCCATTTTATAATTTAAAAAAATTTAAAAACCCTCTTGACTCTTGCTAATGAGCATTTGACTGCAAGTTCTGGGGCATGATCTCCAAACACAAAAACACGAATGCATACCATCACATCTCCTTTAGGTAGTACAGACTGGCCTTGGGTAGTCTTAGCTTTCATTTAAATAGTCTTAAATGACTAAGTGGTGCTAGGCGAGGTGCATTACACACAGCTGTCAAATAAATCAATAGATAGCACAAAGTTGGTGTGCTACCTACATTTCAAGGATAAATTGCCTATAGCAATCCCCAGACCTGTTTTTAAGGGGTTTCCAATTTTATCCCCAGAATGATTATGTTGGAGGCAATTGCTTGTTGAAATTTGATGAGAAAATATGAGCAGCACATGGTGTTCCAGGTTTGTTGTTTGGGATGTCCTTATGAAGAGAATGCTGACATCCCAGATTAATACTAAAATTAGAACAGACCACTCGAGCAACATTTTGTGTGCAGTCGTGAAATTGCCTGACATCAAATGGATACCATTCGCCTATTTTGTAAAACAAAGTATGTTGATTGACTTTGTTCATGAATTTGCCTCTGCTAAGCGATTACCACAGGCATTTATCTTATAATCTTTGTCCATGAGCACATTCCTAATCTTTCTGATCCTTTCACTGCTGTAGATAAATTCATGTTAAACATTAAAAGCAATCTGACTCCAATATACGTCTGACCTTGATTTAGGAGGAAAGACATTGTTGGATTTTTTTTTTAAACCAATTTAATGTAAAAGTTAAAAGATTGAGTAAAGAAATAAGGACTACTTTTTGGAGTATTTTGTTTGCCAATTTCACAGGGAGGTCACAAGTTGGTTGATTTCAGATTTTGATTACTGGCTGATGTAAACGGCAAAGATATTGCTAATCTGGTTGCTAAAGGAGGGGGAAAAAAACAATTTTCTCAGGTACAGTAGGTTTGCGATTCCTCGATCCAAGACTGGAGAACTGTAATGAGATTGTTTACCAAAACAAATTGGCAAAGCAGGAAGTTATCCTGTGAGCAATATTGTTGCCTTTGTCTAAGCTGATTAAAAACAGATTCTATTAACATACATTTCTGTTGCAAAGAAATTTGCAGTAAGTTGAACATCAAATAACAAAACCATCATTGCATTTTGGGTTATTACAGTAAAATTCAGTATCCTGTGCAAAGTGTTGTTCACAGCAGTATTTTAAACTTTGCTCCTGGTGATCTCATATACAGTACGATATTGATTCCGAATACATATGTATATATGTGACGTATGTTCACAGAAGAATGTACTGCCATATTATAAATGAGAATTCTGCATCTTGATAAATATAGAAGCTATATTCTCAGAATGGAGGCCTGTGACTAGTGGTGTGCCACAGGGTTCGGTGCTGGGCCCGTTACTGTTTGTCATATACATCAATGATTTGGATGAGAACATACAGGACAAAATTAGCAGGTTTGCTGCTGATACAAAAGTTAGTGGTTTTGCAGATAGTGAAGAAGGTTGTGAACGATTGCAGCAGGATCTGGATCGATTGGCTGGGTGGGCGGAGGAATGGTTGATGGAATTTAATACAGAGAAGTGTGAGGTGTTGCATTTTGGGACATCGAAGAAGGGCAGGACCTACACAATAAATGATAGGCCTCTGGGTAGTGTTGTAGAGCAGACGGATCTAGGAGTACAGGTGCATGGTTCCTTGAAGGTCGAGTCACAGGTAGATAAGGTGGTCAAAAAGACTTTTGGTACTTTGGCCTTCATCAGTCAGAGTATTGAATATAGAAGTTGGGAGCTCATGTTGCAGTTGTATAAGGCGTCGGTAGAGACCGCATTTAGAATATTGTGTTCAGTTCTGGGCACCATGTTAAAGGAAAGATATTGTCACGCTTGAAAAGGTTCTGAAACGATTTACGAGGATGTTGCCAGGACTAGAGGGTGTGACCTATAGGGAGAGGTTAAGTAGGCTGGATCTCTATTCCATGAAGCATAGGAGAATGAGGGGAGATCTTATAGAGGTATACAAAATCATGAGAGGAATAGATCGGGTAGATGCACAGTCTTTTACCCAGAGTAGGGGAATCGAGGACCAGAGGACATAGGTTCAAGGTGAAAGGGAAACGATTTAATAGGAATCCAAGGGGCAACTTTTTTACACCAAGGTGGTGGGTGTATGGAACAAGCTGCAAGAGGAGGTAATTGAGGCTGGGACTATCCCATTGTTTAAGAAATAGTTGGACAGGTACATGGATAGGACAGGTTTGGAGGGTTATGGACCAAGCGCAGGCAAGTGGGACTAGGGTAGCTGGGACATTGTTGGCCGGATTGGGCGTGTTGGGCCGAAGGGCCTGTTTCCACACCGTATCACTCTATGACTCTATATACTTTAAGATTATAGATGACTGATATATCCTGCTAAAACTATTACAGGATTCACCCAAAAGTTTAAACTTTTTAAAAAACTGCAAGCTTCATCTGTTAGTCTTACTTGGAGGATGTATTATTTGACCTAGTTTTATATTATTAATATTATTAAATTTCAAATTAATTGACTAAAATCCGTAAAGACAAATTTATGCTGCATTTAATTATTTTAAAAATAGATATCTATTGGTATTATTAGTTTGATTTTGTGGCCACAGTCATCTTCAGTAGCTCAGCCAGCGCACAGTTTAATTTTTTACTTGGAGGGTCACTGAAAAATCCTTCAGATTTGATTGTTTCTCTGCTACACAGCTAATTAAACTGGGGATGATTAACCTGACTTGCGGTGTCGCTCTTGATTCAGTATTACGTGGACTGTGTGTAGATTACAGCATGGTACACTGATGTGCATTGTGTCTGGTTTTGAAATTGCAGACTGACCCAATACCTCTTGGGAGTATTGATAGACTAGAGCAGCACATGGACGAAAAGAGAAGGGGGATGGGGATCAATACCAGTCCCAAGGAGCACTGAAGCCATTTTTCAGGAATACTGTCTCAGAAGAAAGGGGGGAAAAATCAACAAAAGATCTACAGCTGGATTTGGTGAATTTGAGGGAAATGGCCCTTGTCTCGGAAACCAACACTTGGCTTATTAATATGCACAGCAGGTAGACGGCAGCTAAACATGTGGTATGTCGCAACTAAATTTGAAATGGCTGTGGGGATGGTGTGTAATGTCTTTGTGATCAGACTATGAGTTCACCTGAGTGTGTCTAGCAGGTGGCTACGTTGAGAATAAAAGTATCCGCTTTTGTTGAAATGTTATAATTATGTTCTGTATATAAGCTGATGCTTAATTTTTGCAGCCTAGTACTGGGTAATGCGTGGATTGTTGCCAGGCTGGAAAGACAGAAGTATTTAACATTTGTTCCTGTGATCAGTGCAAAGCAGTGTATGGATCTGCTGCACAGCCATGATGTAAGCCGATAGCTGACTGCATTGAATTCTTTCTGTGGTGACCTGCGTACAACGTACATACATAAAAAGCTCTTTGACCAGAAGTACACTGGGTCTTTCATCTTAACCAAACTAGTTGGCTCTTGGCTCAGCTTCCTGCAGTATTGAATGTCATATGACTTTATAACTTGAGCTTGTTTGTACAGAAGTGCTTCATTTGTTTCAAAAGGATTTTGCTGAAGGGAAATGATGTGTACCTGGTAGTTGCTGGGAAGAAAGTATTGCCAACATTTTTAAAACTCAACATCTTTACCAATAATCTGAATAGATTGGATTTTGAAAATGTCCAGAAATAAATACCATTGTTTTTACTGAGGCCAGCAAGGATTTAAGTAACCCTCAAACGTCCCTGCAGATGTGTTTATTGTAAGTGTATCTGAGAGGCACAAAGCATTTAAGTGTTAAACAAATCCAACTTTAGCTAGCTTCACACTTAAGCAAATGTAGAATCAGATTTTCCTAAAGTAAAATTATTGATACCCGTTTCATATTTTGTTAATAAAGGAAAGGTAATATATCTCCACCAAATTCATGATTTTATGATGCAATTAGCTTTGGGAATTGTTTATTATGGAAAAACGAGTTTGAAATGTCATCCTGAGCATAGCAGAACTGTTTGACTCATTATGACATGATTAATTTAGTAATCCTTTTTGAAAATGCGTAAACTAGTGTTAAAACAACTTTTCAATATGTTGCTTTCTCAAATATTTTCAAAATGTATTACAGTACAATATACATTTTGGCAATTATATCAGGAGTGTACAAGTATAAACTGAAGTGACTTTCTCATTCAAAAAGGTATTTTAATTTGACTTTACTGTGGATGCAAGAGGTATAATTTTATGCTTCCACATATTTTAATTTATAAATATTTACAGAGAATTCTTTAAATACTAAATCTGAGCAATGTTTACATAACTTCATGGCAGAAACATGAATAATATTTTTGTTTGTTCAGAGTTGCAGGTTAATTTTACCAGTGATAGGAAGATAAATTGGTGCTTTTTTCCCCTCAACTTTCTTGGTTTCCACAGTCTGGAAACAAAAAAGGTTGAGGTTATGTTGAATGTTAAAAAATCCTATGTTTCAATTATATTTTTGTTAACCCAGTTTTATAATTTTGCTGTTGTTGTAAGTTGAATCACTGGTTTGCTACCTAAGGAATTTCAAGATTGATTACATATCACTCGCCTTTTGTGTATATATAAGAATTAAAATGCTTAAATTTTGATTTAAATGAATTTAAAGGATCTGATAGGTTTGATGTCTTAACATTACTGATAAATACAAAGTATGTCTAAGTCTTCAAATTCATGTTTTCTCTATTTATGTTGCTTGACACTTCAGCTCTAAATATAAAATTTTGATCCATATCCATGGTGCACAACCTTTTTACGCGGTACAGGCCAGGTTGATAATCCAAAGCATTTGAGGGCTGCCATGTGTACAAATCTTAATTTCCTTGATCCTGTCATTTGAGCTACACTCTGCCGATAGGCTCCTAACAGAAAGCAATCGTGGTCCCAACTTTGGTGGTGTAATTTTACACATTTTGATTTTAACTTTAACAGTTTAGTCGCATAGGTAATTTTTAATAGTTTTATTTTTGAATGTTTGGAACTGTTGTATGTTTACAGTTTTTACAGTAAGCCTGTGGCCTTGGCTTAGCTACCTTCACAACCATTCTGGGGTTGTTGCTTGCTATTTTCCCTTTGCTGCACGAGGCCACAACGATCAGGAGCTGCCCCGGAAAACATATTAGAGCGTAATTGTCTATCCTGAAGTTATGTTGAAGATAGTTGTTCTGCACCATGTCTTCCATATAGTTGCAGCAACAAAAATCTTGTGGCTTTTTATTGTTGATTTTTATATGGGGAGTACAGGTCAACTAGCCTGTCATCCCATGGGAAGTGCAGAGCTGGGACCTCGCCACTCTAAACGAGGCAGGCTGGATAGATTTGTTCTGTGAGCATGTGAGGATTTATTCTTGTGTATCCTAGATCCATATAAAGTTGCACAATGATTTGTTCAATTACTCTCAGGTTGTTCTTTATCGAAATGTGACGAAATAGACAACCAAAAGAGAATTTGTCTTCAAGTCAAATTCACAGATAAATAAACTCAAAAGATAAATAAAATAACAAAATTCCCATTAATCAATCCTTCACGATTCCGTTTATTTTAAGTTCTAGTGTGATTAATTGTGTTCTTCATTTATTTTTCTCTACTATTCCCCTTGGGATTAAATGACCTAAAGGTCTTTTGTGAAAGTAGAACCATTGCAGACCTTTTGAACTTGTCAACACTTGTGAAATTAGAATATTTTTAAACTAGATAATGTTTAATGCTTTTAGAGCCACAAACCAGCTTGCTTTGTTTGGCAGTGGGAGCTGTTGCCAAGTTGTCATTTGGCAGTCTCTTTCTGATGTGATGAATGTTTGTGCGTCAATGAAGTGAGCTTGTTCTGTCTATGATGTCCATGTTGATTTTAGTTTGAATTTTCACCTGGCTGATACAAAATGCCTTTAATGAATTTAAGAATTCTTGGAAAATGTTCCAACCTTTGAGGCAGTGTTGAAAACCTGAAGATCTACAACATGACTTTAAATATAATTTGAAAACATGGAAATGGGTTAAAACAATAGAGAAAAATAAAATCAAACTAAATAACGATTTTAGATTTATTTCCTAAATGTTACAAAAGATTCTGATTAGGTGTTTTTGTAGGTTGATGCTAATATATTAACTTTTTTTAAAAAACATTGATATTGTAAAGCTGAAAATGCCATTGTGGCAGGGCACAGCTTGAAATTATTTTTCAGCCATTGCTAGATGTAGAGTTAACATTACTTCAGTTTCTAAAATGTTCAGTTATATTGTTGATCTGCAATAAAAGGAATTATGTTGTCAGCTGAGCCATTGAATTTTTTTTTTTAAATAGACAGTTTGGCCAAATAAATAGTCACTTTAGATTTAGATTTGGAGAAGCAACGTGGAAACAGGCCCTTCGGATCACCCATACACTAGTTTTAGTTATCCCGCTTTCGCATTCTACACTAGCACCAATTAACCTACAAACCTGCACGTCCATGGAATGTGGGAAGAAACTGGAGCACCCAGAGAAAACCCACATGGTCACAGGGTGAATGTACAAACTCCACGCAGACAGTACCTGTTCAAACGTTGAATCAATGTTCTCAAATCTTACTGAAGCCCAGGAGTATTTGCGATAACTATGTAAAACTTCTGCTGTTGCAAAATAAGTTTGCAATAACTGCGGGAGCCAATGTAGAACAAGTGTTTTGTTTGACCAAGAGGCCCAAGATTTCAGTATCCTCCCACGATGCTCATCCACCCGAAGCCATTGGCACTTTAACGTTAAGTGATGGGCCTGGGAAGTTCACTCGGAGTACCCCTCCCATGCTTGAGGTTTTAGCAGTCCACTAGGACAGTGAGTGCACTGCCAAAATAAGAATCTTATGCAAATTCAGATATGAGTGCACTGCCCATCATGTTGTTAAAGCAAATGATACTGACAGCAGAAGGGCATGCTAGCAGCATTTTAAACTGCAAAAACTGTATGTTAAATTGGGATTCTTGCATTTTTTTACAGGACCTGCTTTCCATCTCCAATCATCACATGCTGACATTGCACACCATAGTTTGGTTCTAACCCATGAAGACCCTTTTGACAGCATTATTTCAAGAGGTCATGTACAGGTTGGTTTCAATTTTGATTATTTCTGACTGTTGCCTGACTTCAAGGTATTTTTGGTGCATCATAATACTTTTTGGAACATTTGTATAGAGAGCTTTACCCGCCGATGCTGTTCGTATCAAATAGTATGGGTAAGGCTGATTTTGTTGGTCTGTCTTAAAGGATGAGGTTGATGGGAAGAAGTTATCGCAATCAACATGTTTTAACATTGATAACAGGTCACAGCAACAGCAAGATAATGGGGCAGCTAACAGCGACACTGCCTTCAATCGGAGCCAGGTTCAATCCTGACCTTGGGTGCTACCTCTCTGAAATTTGGGTGTTCTCTCTGTGACCATATGGGTTGCCATGGGAGCTCTGGTTTCCTCACACATGACAAATACGTGAATATTGGTAGGTTAATTGGCTACTGTTAATTTCCCCTAGTAGGCAAGAGAGTGATTGATCTGGTCTTTGGGATTTTACCACTAAATTCTGGTCTTTGGGATTTTACCACTAGAACCCCTCCTTAGTGGTAGATTGGGAGGGGAAGAAATTAATGAGATTATGGGGAAAATAAAATGGGATTAACGTAGAACTAGTGTAAATGGTCTGCCCAAACATGAACCTGTATCTGTGCTGTATCTCGTTATGACCCAATAACAAGTGCCATCAGTACGTCAGATGCACCAAATCTACATAAGTGCATCAGGAACCACATTGAGGCTCTTTCCACCAAATCAAAATGGTGCAACTGCTTCCTCCTGTAAAGATAAAACTGATTGAAGATTGCTAGTTACTGCACATAGCCATCATGGTGCAAAATGCCATGAACTGCACATGCAGTATAGCTCTATTGCCAGGACTTTGCTGCCAGACTGATAGATTTTACAGCAAATTCAATGTTCATGGGGAGCCAGGTGAGTTTTGTGGAATCTCTGGAATCAGAGCCAGATGCTGAATCATCGGTATTCCCAAATGTTCCAATTGTGGTTTCTCAGTGTTTTACAGTACATTATCTTGCAGGTTTTCCTTTGAACAGACCAGCATCTTTACGAATGGGGGGGGGGAAATAATTTCCTCCAAGTTTGCTTATATGGTTATTGGGCAGGGGTCTCGTAGCCAATCTGTACCAGTTAAAATATTGAATTCAATATCAAGTTGGTTAGAGAAAGCAAACTAAAGCAGGAGAAAATAGGGTTGGAATGGGAGGTAAGAGACACAAACTAGAAGATTTTTTTCTTCTTTTAGCAACTGAAAGTTACAAGTTTAATATTCAATTCTGGAAAATCACAAAAAATTGAAGATGCTAGAAATCTGAAACCAAACCATTAAATGCAGCCATTAAACACAGCGTTAATACTTCGTTGAAAAAAGTTATCGACATCAATCAGGGACCTGTGCCACACCAAAACCCATGTACTTGCAGGAAGGAGATAAAAATCCTAGCTCAGAGGCTATTGGTTGGGAGGTGGAAGGCTGTTGAGCTTCTGTTCAGGGATATCAGATGGCCTTAGAAGATGACTTCAAAGTGATTCTGAATGTCTTGTTGCCAATTGCAGCACCCTAATCTGGGATGTGGTAATGCAGATGGCTGGCTAAGTGATACCACACATGATGTATGATGGTGCAAACCAGTCTGTGTCATCTGGAGAGGTTATCAAGTTTCTTTCTTGCAGAACAAAGCCCACTATATTAAAGCTCAGCTGGAGAATAGTTTCGGACAGGTGTCTGGAAGCCCCATTCCACTTTATAGACAAAATTGCAATGATAGTCATCTAAGCTTTATTGGAACAGCCACTATGACTTCTGTTTCGTTGAGGCTGCTGTAAGATACTCCATCATGATGAGTTCCATTGCCACATTGTTGTCTACTTGGTCTCCATAGTCTTGAGAGAAGCTGCCATTCATATACTCTATCTCTTCACACCACAATCTTGTGTTGAGGGCTTCCTGCCATCTGAGAGGTGAAAGGTAGAGTCAAGAGTGTTTTATTGTCATATGTCCCAGATAGAACAATGACATTCTTACTTGCTGTAGTACAAATTTGCAAACATAGTATGATAGGTAGGCCTCCTCTGCACCATTGTCTGAAACAGTGTGTGAACAAGTTGGCCTGAAATTGCAGATTTTTCTTGATTTTGATGTGCATTTTTCATGTGAATTATTGATATAACAATCTGTTAATTTTTTACTAGTATGTGGTGTTCAGAAAAGTGGGACAGATGTGTTGTGTTTATCTGTGTCAATAACAAGTTATTGCCAGACAAACATCAGAAAAACTTTGCGCTTCCTTCAAAACCTCTGGGACAAGTATAAACAAGGCAGACAACTGTGGATCTCTTTCATCAACACATTAAAATATCCCTGATCATCAGTGCAAATCTGCACCAGTTATAATATAAAACTCAATATCAAATTATTTGGAGGAAAAGCAAATGAAAGCAAGAAAAATAGAGTTGGCTCAGTTGACAAGAAATATTATTTTTACTACTGGCAATTGAAATCTGAAGGACCTGTTTCCATTCTGTACACACTACAACAATTGGATCTGTCAAATTAGCAAGATCCACTGAGTAGGGGTGCACCATGAAAACAGGCCCTTCGGCCCACTAAGTGCACTCGACCATCGACAGCAATGTCCTGGTTTCTGCATTTGATGGTTTGAATGGTTTGAATTTAGTCTGATTTCTATTTGTATGGTTATTATTACTCAACTTATTTTGTTATAGCAAAACTATGCC
The DNA here is from genome assembly GCF_010909765.2 of Amblyraja radiata. Classification (NCBI taxonomy): domain Eukaryota; kingdom Metazoa; phylum Chordata; class Chondrichthyes; order Rajiformes; family Rajidae; genus Amblyraja; species Amblyraja radiata. The sequence goes on along the minus strand of NC_045969.1, from coordinate 36,868,358 downwards.
TGGTACGATGCATAAGAATTGAAACTACTATTATTGGGAAGAAAATTGTCTTAAAATTACTATAATTTATTTTATTATTTCAAAAATAAACTTTATTCACAGCAACACTCAGTGTATACTCCTGCAGTGTGGAATGCTCCCAAAATATTTTTCCATGAAGGATAGGTAGTTAGGCAATGTCCAATTGCCTGGGAACTTACATGGCAACTGGGACAAGTCCATCTTTCGCAGCACCAGGGATAAATAGAACTTCAGCACATAGTGGCACTTGGTACCCGCATAAATTTGTTTCAAGTGCAGCCACACAAAGTTGGTCAACAGGGTGAAGGCAATGGTGGGTATGCCTTTGTCCCGGCTGTCCAGGGACTTGTGCATTGGAAACTATCTGATCCGTTCCTTCTTGGATCCCCAGATGAGCTGGACAATGGCTGGGCAGATTGGCGGGGAATGGGCCACACCTGCACCAACTATTACAGTACCAAGAGCATCATGCATCTGATGATCAGGTTCTTACCAGTTATTGAGAGAGAGCACCATCCTTGTTGACCCTTCATGTCTGTTGTGCACTATAGAAAGAGGGAAAAGGAATAGAGAATCAGGGTGGTGTTCCACCGCGTTATTAAGATAAAATATATTTAAAAGAAATGAATCTACTTATCCACTTGTTACATTAGAGAGCTCGAACTCAGTTTTTAAATCTAAACTTCAGTTCTGTGTGTGATGGGACTGTTAACAAGGAGATTGAACTATATCTGTCAAAGAGACCTCTTGGTTATGCAATATTTTGAAAGCTTTGATTCAACATGCAAGAAAAGTGAGTGCAGGTTTTGATGTCTTTGGCCGTGTTAATGTTCTATTACCAATATCTTGGTACTGCACATGATTGTTCTGCATGAAATTCTTGTAAAATAAGCTTCCTTTCCAACAGTTTTTCATTTGAACATTTTGAAATTTGAATATGGTGACAGTTAATATTTGAATAGTTATGCAAAAGGATTGGATTTTCTCTTGTGCATTAATAGCTAATGTTGCAGAAACTGGTGATGAATACACATTTGGCTTTGGTCTGTTTGTTTCAATTAGCAAGTTTTTTTTAATACGATCCCTCCTGGAACACTCCTCTTATTAACGCTGTTTTTGAATGTCAGCTCCGTGTGGTATTTTGCTAGATTTGTTTTTGTTTAATGGAGACTCACTACCTAGTTCTACAAGTCGGTGAGTTATTTAAGATGATGAAAACCCAGAATATAAATCATATTGGGCTATGGAAGGCAATATTGTTCCTGTATCTAAAGTTTCAGACAATGAGAAAAAATAGTTAGGATTATAGTTGGAGATCATGTGAAGTGTATGGCCGTAATGTTAGGGTAGTTAAAAGTACAACATTAACATATAAACTGGAAATTGTTGCAAGTTGCCAAAGTTTTCTCCCTTCACTATATTTATTGACCATCTATCAGGCTTTGCTAGAGTGAATCATATGAGGGATGATTTTACTCATTTTTAGATTCTATATTGTAAATATGCACCAATTTTTGCACTTTTGTCGATGATTGTAGCTAAAAAAATTAATCACTGATTTTCTTTCAACTGTGATTCCCAAATGCTGAGATGAGATTCCTAACATTCAGGGTATAATTTTCTAAATATTTCTGGATTTTTGGTATATTCATTGGCTGAAGTGGATTGTTTTTGTGGCCTTGTATAAATACATAGTATTTTCCACCAAGAATGCATCAGTACTTCTCTTACTGGCTGATGCTGTTGTGAAGAGATTAGGACAGAGGTAATGTAACATGCTTCAGTATTTCCTAAGATCCCTGAAGGTGAAGCAGCATTTCCAGTGAACCACCATTTTAGTTAGGATATCGGACATACCTTTAGAATGAGAATTCTGACCCTACTGAATAGTTACAGAGAACAGATTCATGTCAACTACAATTTCCTTTTCATTTATCCATTTTGAGTCTACTCATGTGCCCTGATACCAATTCCTTAATAATGGACTAGCATTTTTCCTAATATTAGTAACTGATTAATTGACCATAATACCTCATGTTGTCTCATCCGCCACTTAAGTAATGGTGTTATCTGCAACCGTACAATCTCTGGGACACATTCTATAATCAATGGTATTTTGAAAGATAAGGACCAATATCCCTGTAATCAGGTTTCTTAAAACCGTGGTGTACAGTTCTTCAGGTCCTAAGAAATTGTCAGCTTTCTCTGTTTCTAGTAATTTCTCTGTTTTATTTTACTCATGCTGATTTATTTTTATACCATCATTTCCAAGCTGAATTTATTTTTGGAGCATGTATACACAGATGCAAAACAAACAAATGAAGAATCCATACTGAAGACCTAAGAGATTGCAAAAGAAATAAACAAGATCAACAAATCATAATCATTTAGTTAAAGAAAGAGCTTAAGTAAATTGGGGTTAAGGAATACTTTCGAAGTCTTGTTGCTGATTTATACAAAATGTCTACAGCAGCAATTATTTAGTTGATTCCACTGCAGTTTACAAAGACACCTCATTTGCAATATGTTATCAAGAATTTAATTGATTCATGCATTTGACAAATAAAAACTCGTACTCTTTAATTTGCACTCCTGATACATACTATGTTAAGCGAATATATGATACATACTATGTTAAACCAGTAAATCCTTTTCTTCTGTTGTTTTTCCAAAATATTTTAACATATTTTAGGTTGTTGAATGTAACTCGTACTATCATGATACTGTATGTAGCACTTCAGTTTTCATCACCATTTCGTATTCATTGTGCATGTTAGAATATCTGAATTGGATATCCGCAAATGTTTTTCTTTGTTTACATTAACTTATCTACCTCAATCTTATCCCCCTTCTAACCATCTCACCTCCAGGTAGAACAGATCAGCCTCTCCAGCCCCTCCTCCAAACGGAACTGTTCGATCCCATGCAATATCTTGGTGAATCTCCTCTGCAACCTCTCCAGCATTATCCCATCATTCCCATAGAAGGATGATGGAACTGCACGCAGCATTCCACTTGATGTCAGTGACACACAGTGCTAGACTAATTCAGCGGGTCGAATGGCTTAGTTTGAATAAAGCTCCTGACCCAAAAGTCAACTATCAATGTTCTCCGAGATGCTGCTTAAAGCCTTGAGTTTCTCCAGTCTTTTGTCTTTTTTTGTAAACCAACATCTGCAGTTCCGTGTTTCTACAAAGTTTTATAAAGTTGGAAAATAACCTCCCTACTTGTGTATTTGATGCCCTGACTAATGAATATCAGTATCCTATATGTCTTCCTAACCACATTTTCTTCCCGTGTTGGCAGCTTCAGGGATTTGTGGATTTGTACTCCAAGGTCCCTCTGTTCATCTGTACTCCCTAAGGTCCCACTGTGGTCTATAACCCAGTCGCATTAGTATTCCCAAAGTATCTCACCACATTTGTCTGGATTAAACGTCATCTGCCATTTTTCAGCCTACTTCACCAACATTAGAATATCACTCTGCAGCCTGAGACTTCCTTCTATTAACATAGTGTTAACAACTCCATCAATCTTCATGTTATCTGTCTCCACATCTACTTTTGTCATTCATGTATATTACAGACAGCATGGGTTGGCAACATACTGCCAATCCCGATTTGAACCCAAGATAGACACAACATGCTGGAATAACTCAGCAGAACAGGCAGTATCTCTGGATAGAATGAATGGATGACATTTTGGGTCGAGACCCTTCTTCAGACTGAGAGTCAGGGAGAGGGAGATGAGAACCCAGTTTGTTAACTTGTCTTGGATCCTATTGATCCTAACCTTTTGAAGCATAAAACCTTGTCAAATGTCTTCCTAATATATATGAAATCACATTACTGCCATACCCTTATCAATACACTTTCTTACCTTTCAAATAATTCAGTCATATTAGTCAGACAGTATGTGCCCTAGACAAAGCCAGTTTGACTGATTGAATAGACCTTGTCTTCACAACTAATTATTAATCCTTCCCCTCAATGTTTTTCCAATATTTTCCCTACCACTAATGTGAGGCTCATAGGTATATAGTTACCAGGCTTTTTGCTGCCTTTCTTGAAAAGAGAAATCATTTTTGCTGTTCGCTCATTTATGGAACCTCACTTGGGACCAGCAGGTGAACTTCTTCCCTTGCCTTCTGTATGCCTGAAATAAATCCCACCTGGTCATGAAAATATATCTATTTTTAAGCCCACAGTCATTAAGTAATTCCTCTTTATTTATGAAGAAGACACAAATGCTATGCTTCCTTTGTGAAAAAGGATGAAAAGTATTTATTGAGTTCCTTGTCTCTGCCTTCTGCCTCCACATAGAAACATAGAAAATAGGTGCAGGAGTAGGCCATTCGGCTCTTCGAGCCTGCACTGCCATTCAATATGATCATGGCTGATCATCCAACTCAGTATCCTGTACCTGCTTTCTCTCCATACCCCCTGATCCATTTAGCCACAAGGGCCACATCTAACTCCCTCTTAAATATAGCCAATGAACAGGCCTTAATTCCATTCTGTGGCAGAGAATTCCAGAGATTCACCACTCTCTGTGTAAAAAATGTTTTTCTCATCTCAGTCCTAAAAGATTTCCCCTTTTTCCTTAAACTGTGACCCCTTGTTCTGGACTTCCCCAACATCGGGAACAATCTTCCTGCATCTAGCCTGTCCAACCCCTTAAGAATTTTGTAAGTTTCTATAAGATTCCCCCCTCAATCTTCTAAATTCTAGCGAGTACAAGCCGAGTCTATCCAGTCTTTCTTCATATGAAAGTCCTGACATCCCAGGAATCAGTCTGGTGAGCCTTCTCTGTACTCCCTCTATGGCAAGAATGTCCTTCCTCAGATTAGGAGACCAAAACTGTATGCAATACTCCAGGTGTGGTCTCACCAAGACCCTGTACAGCTGCAGTAGAACCTCCCTGCTCCTATACTCAAATCCTTTTGCTATGACTGGATACATGGATTGTCCTTTTTTTTTAAATGGGCTCTTCTCTTTCTTGAATTATTACTTTGCCTTGAATATACTTATAGAGCGCATTCAGTGTTCCATCATCCTATCTGCCAGTAGTTTCTCGAGATCCCTCATAGCCTTCCTAATTTTCTTCATTGGCATTTATAAAGATGGACAGATTGTATTTTGGGTCTTCTGCAAATGCGGCTTAATCTCCTAACTATTTTCAATATTTTCTGTTTTTATTTCTGATTTCCAACACAGTTATTTTGCTGGAGGGAGAAGGGTCTTGACCCAAAACATCATCTATTCCTTTTCTCCAGAATGCTGTCTGACCTGCTGTTACTTCAGCTTTTTGTCCACTATTATTTTAATGTCATTACAACTTATTAGCACTGTGTTGGCTTGACAGCTGTAACAAGTTGTAGCCCTATTAGTACTTCAATAAAAAATGCAAAACCAGTAGGGTTAATAAAGTGTACCATGCATTATAAGTGAACCTGAATAGAAGATGGTATGTTGAAAAAAATAAATTAAAGAAAATTTTAACTTTTAAAAGGAAAAATAATCTATTATTGCAGCTCTCTAAACAGTTCTGCTTGAACCGACCTTTGCTGAATGCCAATAACCCAATATACAATGAACTTTGAGTACTGACCTTATCTAATTTAACAGGAAGTCTGAATCCCTGAAAACAATTGTAACGGAACCACAGTTTAATTCCTTGTTTTTCAAAACAAAACAGTCAAAACTATAAGAAGGTACACAAAATTGCTGGGGAAACTCAGCGGGTGCAGCAGCATCTATGGAGCGAAGGAAATAGGCGACGTTTCGGGCCGAAACCCTTCTTCAGACTATGTTCTCTGGCAATTGTATTTGCTATACATTTCAATCTAACCACATTCTATAAGATTAGTATATGATTAGATAATGGGATAAATCTTAAAGGTTGAAATTAGCAATTCTAATGGCAAAAAAATGATTACGACTTTATCTAGGTGACTTTACATTAGACTTTAGAGATATAGCGCAGAAACGGGCCCGTGGGTCCATCGAGTCCATCCCAACCAGTGATCACCCATACACTAGCACTATACTACACACTACGGACAATTTTCAATTATACTGAAGCCAATTAACCTACAAACCTGTACATCTTTGGAGTGTGAGAGGAACCCAGCGCACATGGAGAAAACCCTGGATGTCACAGGGAGAAAGTGCAAACTTTGTACAGACAGATCCTGTAGTCAAGAACTCGAGTCTCTGGCATCGTAAGACAGCAACTCTACCGTTGCGCCCCAGAGCTTGTATAGACCCAGAGCTTGTCTTCTCAATCTCTCATTTACAACATCATGAAAGCTATTGATTTTCACCCTTGACATCACTTGAGTCTGCCTCTCATGCCCACCTGTTGCTCATTCCACAACTTTGTGCCCTCTAGACTTGATTATTTCAACTCTATACCGAAAAACAAGTGCTTTCAGCAAAGTGGCTGTCCAGCAACACAGCATTAGAATGTCAGCCTAGATCCTTGTGCTCGAGATCCTGGGATGGAAACTGAATGCATAGCTTTGTAAGTTGGGTGATAGAGCTACCAGCTGAGCCACAGACCAAGACTGTTAAGAATGTTTCTTTGTCATGTACACTGGATATGAACTGGAACAATAAAAAAAATTATTGTTGCAGATTTACAGGCATAGTGGATGCAACAACAACAAAATATATAAACTGTCAGTTATTCTAAGTAAACTAGACCATGATACCACAGGTTACATCGAGTAACCATCGTAGTGTAAAGTCTATAATTGTTCAATGTTGAGGTAGGATTGTGGTTAGGATTGTACAGTGGTTCAAGAACTTGATGGAGGAAACGGTTTTTGAACTTGGAGGTAACAGTTCTCAGACTATTGTACCCCCTTCCTGATGGTAGGAGCAAGAGGAGAATGTAGCCAGGGTGGTGTGGGTCTTTGATGCTGCACTTCCTTTTTGAGGCTGCACTTCCTTAGGTCACTTCTGTGGTAGGGAGATCACTATCTATGAAAGTAAGCATGCAGGTACAGCAGGCAGTGAAGAAAACCAATTGGCCTTCATTGCGGGAGGATTTGAGTTTAGGACCAAGGAGGTCCTACTGGAGTTGTACAGGACTCTGGTGAAGCCGCACCTGGAGAATTGTGTGCAATTTTGGTCTCCTAATTTGAGGAAGGATATTATTGCATTGACGTTATGTCTGGATACACTGTATTCGGGATAGAGTGAGCACTGGGAATGAATTCACTGGCCTGAGCTGCCCATGTGCTGAAGGCTATGAGGAAGATGTGCTTTTGCCAATCTGTAATGGTTGAGGTCTGCCGATGGGGAAAGTAGAGAATCCAGTTACTTATGGAGGAACAGTGTCCCAATGCCCTGAGTTTGACAGAGGAGAAGTGGCAGGAGGTGATGCCACAGGAGGTGATAGTGCAGGAGGAGGTAGCCCTGCATGAGAGACCTCTGGAGGAGGAGACCAGGTTGGTAGTATATGTCACCACCACCACCCCATCCTTCACTGCCTCATTTGAAGGCAGCAAAGCAGCTCTTCCTCCTGTGTCGTGACACAGCATCATAGGCAGATGCCCCATTGGTGGTGAGGGAGGGCTGGAGGAAGGTTAGGCCCTACACCTTCACCAGGCAGCAGGAGAGGGTCCTTGAGGAATGGTTCCAGCAGAATGCCATCCTGTACGAAAAGGAAAATGAGGGGTACAGGGACAGGGACAAGAATGGCATGCTTGCCATCCACTGCCCCGCATGTGTGCTTAAAATTCCATCTTTTGTCAAAGCCCAGCGCCACTCCCTTCCAGTCATCTGGTGTACTGGGACAGTCCATCACATCATCTCCATTCACCCATTGAGACCTCTTCTTGTGCTTCCTCTTCACCCTTGCTCTTCCCCTTCTGCCTTTCTTAAAAGGCTGTTGAAGCAAAAGGGCTACTGCAAACATCAGTAAAACGTACATGGTCGAAGCCAGTCTTCAACATAGTCGAAGGAGGTCTTCTTCATAGTCGTGGGAGGTCTTCAACATAGTCGTAGGAGGCCGTACACATAGTCGTAGGAGGTCGTAGGTTACCGCGACCTTGATTTTTTTTCAGGTCGTCACTGTTCGCGTATTAGGTCGTGAAAGTCGACACAGGGGCTTTAGTCTGCCTAAAGAAACCATAAGAAATTGAAGTGTTTCTATTGCAAAAGAAGTACTTGCAGATGTTTCCTGTTGTATCCTACAGTTGAGTCTAGCATGCAAATGTAGAAATTAGTGTGTATGAATTTTAACTTTTTAACAATAGGTGTAAATTTTATGGTTCACTCCTTCCAGATCTCCCATTATCTTGGTTTTCAGCCAATTGATTTACTCCTTTTGATATCAAGAATTTCTCGGACTGTCTTATATACAACTCCAGACCACAGAGGGATGGTTGACCACAAGCAATCTATAAAAGATATGTCAGGATGTTCAATAAATTCTCTATGCCTGCAATGTCCACAAACAATATATGTAGTTTGACAAATCCCATCAAATGCGATTAGATATTGTACGGTTAAGAGACTTAATTGCTTATTAGAATCAGGCTACTGCAGAATTTGAATTCCTGGCAGGATCATTTTTACTTTTTTCTTCTGGAAAGGTTGTCTAATGTTCAACAACGAAAGTAAATACTTGAATTCCATACATATTAACAAAATCTTCTCTTTCATCAGTGTACACCAATAGAAGTGCCCAGTATAATTTGAGTTTGGACGAACATGCATAAAGGATAAAGTTCATCAAGAATTATTTGCTGTAAGTTACTCCGCTGTTATGCTTTGGAAATTGATTTAAAGAATATGCGGTAACGTGACTTAATTAGTTTTAGCTAATATGTCTGAAAGTAAATGAAAGAATGTTACCTTTATTTTTTTTTAATTGTATATCCGTGTATTTGACGATAAAGATGTACTTTTTGACAAAATAGTCAGCGAAATGCTGATCACTCTAACTGAGTCAACACCCAGAGATTAAAGTACTAGATTTCAAAATTATTGACCGGTGAGGGAATTTGTCAAGATTTAGAACACAATCTAAAAACAGGGTTAAAACTAATGCCCAAAATCAGATTGGAAGAAGTTACAATAAAGCGATTAATCTGGCACGCTTGGGAATTAGATGGTGTACTATTGGATGTTATTTCCTATTAATTGCCCAATGTGGTTTAGATTCAATAATGTAATAAAACCTCCACTAAGTTTAAAAGGAATGTGGAAAACTGGTCCCCAGTAGTTTACAAAGATACGCAGGAAAACAAGGCTTGGTGCGTTTCAAGGGTAGATGTGGGAAAATAGGACCCGTCTGGTAGGTTTGAAAGGGACACGGTAAATGGGAATCCTATTGATTTTCAACGAAGCATGGGAAAGAGGATCCCAGTAAGTTTTAAGAATGCGAGACAAGCGGGACCCTGTTGAGTGTCTTGGGCATTTGGGAAATGGGGTCCCGGTGAATTTCAAGAATAACATCATGCACCCTGCAATCCAGGTGGCGAATAATCAGAATTCCCAAATAATCAGATAGTGGGATATCAGTTTTCTTGGAAAGGGATACTGAAAATGAAGGAAATCAGAGATTAAACTAAACATAGCTGCTTTTTAAGACGCAAAATCTGAATAGCCACGTTTTTATACTGTGCCATTCTGTGACGCTTGCTAATGTGGTACCAAAAGACAGCATCATTAGCAAAATTAAGGTCAGAGTAAAATCCTAGTTTACGTGAATTCACTTGACCCAAAATGAGAATATTTAATTTCTTCTACAAGTTTTAAAACCCAAATAGTATAACATGTTCAGCAAGTTTCAATTAGCATATATGCACGGAAATTCCTTATTTGCAAAGAATAGTGGGTACCTGGAATGCTCTACCAGGGGAGGCCGTTGGAGTAGATTTGATAGCAACGTTGGAGGGTAATTTGTGCACAACTGAGCTCAAATATGACAGCTAAAGGCTCCATTGGCAGAGAATTGTGTGATTTATTTTGTTTTTGGCATCCAAAATAAAGAATCCCAGTCATACAAATGTGAGGTATTTGGTGGAGGTCATCTGTTGCTGACCTGATTTGCTTTGGCCCAGTTCCCCCCCTTCCCCTATCTGTCAGTGTGAAGTTGGGTTCCGCCCCAAAATCTCACCGATTTATTCTCTCCAGCGATGATGCCAGACCCGGTGAGTTTCACCAGCATTTTGTGTCTATCTTTGGTATACACCAGCCTCTGCAGTTCCTTCCTACTCAAAAACAAAAACAATACAACACAAAACAAAACAATAATGATAAACATAACAGTGATATTGATACATAGGGATCAGGATTACATTATTAACGAGTATAACCTAAGTATGAGTCCAGGTGACCTCTTTTATTTGGCCAATAATAACATAAATGATGTATGAGACAATTCTTCAAAAACTTTGTTATTGAATCACTGTACAGTTTATAGAATTATAATTCTGTTGTTAACTTAAATGTAGTCTGTATATTTGGTAACATATGTGATTGATTTTGAGTTGATTCCAATTCTAGCTAAGTACCCGACTGCATCTGTCGATAGAGACAACATGACCACAATTTCATGTCAGTGACAGTGTATTTGAACATTTCAAATTCTTGAAGCATTGAGTAGGTTTATACTTCTCCAAGCCACCATCTGTGGCTCTCACATATCTGAACTTTATTCGGTCAGATTTAAAGGGCTCGTCATGCTGGCCTCTAGTAGTGAGATGAGGTCTAGTTGGTGAATAGCCACAGTGATGACGTGTGTTGAGGCCCCATTCCGAGCATACATCTGGGGGCAGCCTTGATATTTGCCTAAGCTATCAAGGATTTTAAGTTTTTAAATGCCAACAGTCGCCATTGCAATCAGTAAGGTCTGTGATCCTCTGCTGGGGCTGAATGGAGCAGCATATGAGTGGTAATTTCCTCAGGGTTTATACCAAGGAATCCCAATAAGACCACGTCCCATCATTGACAACGTCTAGAGATTTGTCACTCAGTCATTTGGACTTTTGCATTCAACAGCTCAGGTATGGCAGGTGGAGACTTACTGAAGCTTAAACGGCTCAGTACTTGAAACCTACCAATTTTAGCCAGCACCATTTGTCTCCAACAATACTCTTTGTCCACAGTTGCTACCTAAATTATGTATTTCCGGGATAATCTGATACAATTTCAGACTTCTAGCATTATTTTGTATCCAGCTGATATTCTCCAAATAAAAACATCTGAACTTTGGGTGAAGCCTTCTTAAACCTTCATGGCAACCTTCTGCAATGTTTTTGTGGTTGCTCTTTTTTGCAGGTGAGCATCTTGTTTTAATCAGAAAGTATGAATTATATACTTTATTTTGCCTACATCACCTAAATGTAGTTGAAGGAGATAGATTGAGCAAGTCATTAATTCTTCTCTGTTTTAGGTTAAAGCCTCAGGTGGGTAATTGGAAATATTGTTTAGCTGGAAGTATTTCTAGGTTCTTTGCAGAATCCCTTTGCAAATTAAATTAAAGCATTGCATTAGCAAATGATTGTTTTATTTGTTCCCAAAAAATAACTTATTTGACAAATAATGTCCAGATATTTTTAAATTCAAGAAGAAACATAACCTGTAAATAAAAATTGCTGAAATCACATTTGTTAATGGTATCTTGGTCCACATGACAATAATGATCTAATACCAATAATTATATGTCCAATGAGGTTTGTGCTGTTCATAAAACACTGACTGGATAGTTTTATTCTTTGTTATATTTGGATGGTCTTGCAACATTATGACTTGAAGCTCAGTAAGAATAGATTTTTCAAGTTAAAGGTTTCTGCACTCTGGTTCCAGCCATTTGTTTTGTGCAGTGTGAATGGATAATACTAGTTATTTGGGGAGGGTTTCAACTGCATCAAACACTCATATCTCTAGCCTTCTGTCTGACTTTTGTTTGTTGAATGATTCCATTCTTTATTAATGAGATTGTTACTATAAATAAATATGCTGAGTCTCGTACAAATGCTGACAAATCTTCTATATGTTTGCAGCATTTTTGCATATCTTTCATATTATACGTTTTTAAAACTTCATTCAAATGACTAGGAAATTGATAGGATGATGCCTTCGTCAAATCTAAAGTAAAGTCTAAAGCCTTGTTTATTTTGCAATTGGCCGCCATGGTATTCCAAACAAGTGGCAAAGAATGAACGGCCTGTTTATCTTTCTTTAATTGGTGCTCTAATATTCATTATTCAGTAATGATTTACAAACTTTATAACAGAATTAGACTTGTTCCCAGGGTAGCCAACAATGATTGGAGCCATTCTTCAAAATATGAATAATATTTTGATAGCAAATTTTCATTTTAAACCTTATTTTTTTGGAACTCGCTGTTGTGAATCAAAGGGCCATTCTGCAGAACGAGGCACAAATGTGAAATCAAGACCAGGGGAAAAGGGCAGTATTAATAAACAAGGAAATTTTTGCATGAGACTCATTGCCCTAGAATCAGTATGTCACCATCATTGCTAAATTATTTTGTGGACTCGGGACCAGCAAGAATAGTTTTATGGGGCCACAGAAAATAAAACAGGATGATCCAACTGGAGCCTGAGCTCCAAAATGTGGCTAATATCCTTATTATAGTTCCATTCGCCATATCCATTTATTCCCTTTCTTTACAAATATTTACCCCATGCATGTTACTGCCTTACGATACGAAATTCCCAGGAGGGAAATTGATCTGCCAACAGTCATAAAACACAAAATACCGTGAAACATGAAATTAAAGTGATGAGTGGAAAGGATTGGGGTTGTGCAAAGATTGGGGGGGGAGGAGGGAGGAGGAAGGAGTCGGTCTAATCCACGACAGAAGGGGGAGGAGTTGCACAGTTTGATAGCCACAGGGAAGAAGGATCTCTTGTGATGTTCTCTACTGCATCTTGGTGGAGCCTGTCTGTTGCTGAAGGTTGACCAGTGTGTCATGAAGGGGGTGAGCTGATTTATCCAAGATACTCCACAGTTTGTGAAGCAACCTCCCCTCCAAGACCACCTCCTATGAATTTAGCTCCGCCCCTTGATGGAGTCTTCTTGATGAGTTTGTTAATCCTATTGACACCCGCGGCCTTCCCCCTGCTGCCCCATCACACAACAGAGAAGAAATGGCACAGGCTACCTCCGATTGGTAGAACATCAGCATCTTACCGCAGACGTTGAAGGAGCGGAGCCTTCTCAAAAAGTACAGCCGACACTCCCTTTTGTACCGAGCCTGGAGCATTCCTGGACTAGTCCAGTTTAATGTCCAGCTACACTCCAAGGCACTTGCACTCGCTGGTAAACTGCACATCCACACCAATGATGGATACAGGGGACAGGAGTGATCCTCTCCTCCTAAAGTCCACCACTAACTAACTCCTTAGTCTTGTCGGTGTCATAATTTGTCAGTTAATAGTTTATGCAACCTCTAATCAACTAGCGGCTCAGTTAAGGAATTTCCATTGTCCCTTTTTTAACCTTCATTTTTTTGGTGGCGTGGGCATCTCAGACATATAGAATTTTGTTGCCTATACCTAATTGTCCTCAACAGTGCATATTTCTGGGCTGTTTCAGAGGACATTTCAAGATTCAACCTCGTATTACGAGTCTGAAGTCACACACAGGCTGGAGCAGTTAAGGACAGCAAATGTATTTCCCTGAAGGACATAAATGGACCAAATGAGCTTTTACAACAATCCAGTAGTTTCATAGTCATCAAGGTTTCAAGGTCAGTTTATTGTCACCCGTTAAGGTACAGTGAAATTTGAGTTGCCATACTAAGTGAAAAGCAACAAGACACACAACCACATAAAAGTTACCATAAACATCCACCACAGTGGATTCCACATTCCTCACTGTGATGGAAGGCAATAAAGTTCAATCATCTTCCTCTGTTCTCCCGCGGTCGGGGCAGTCAAACCATCCGCAGTCGGGGCAATCAAAGGCCCCGCAGCCGACGATCGAAGCCCCCGTCGGGGTCATCGAAACTCGCGCAGCAAGGAGGTTGAAACTCTCTCGGCGACTCCTGAATCGGCCTCTTCTTAGCAGACCCCGCGGGCTTCACGGTGTTAAAGTTCACAGGCCCCGCCGTTGGAGCTTCGATCCCCGGCAAAGGGTGAATCCCCGACTGGTGAATAGCCTTTTGTTAATATTCCAGATCATTAACTAAATTGAAATTCTACAGCTCGCATGGTGACATTTGAACTCTGGTTCTGGATTATTAGTGCAGGATTCTGTGTTACTTAACTATTGTTTCACCACAAAACGTGTAATGTTTCTTCCTTTCTGGGCATCATAATTGCTCCTGCAAGCTCTTCAGAAAATGCTATTCTCTCTGACCAGCCATTTCGATCCCACTACAATTTCCGAGACTCTTTTGTTCCTTATCTCCAACTCGCCCTGATTCCTAGTCACATGATTGTAATCACAGCCTTCCTAGGTCTGAATCCTGATTGATCCCAACTTTTGTTGACATTTTCTGAGATTGAGACTACTTTTTGGCTGTTTGTGCTGGCATTGGACACCAACCAAGAGTGGGTGGCGATTGGGTACTGATTTTGTGTTGGAAATTTAAATGTAAAGGTCTCCTCAGTTGCTAGCAGCAGAGGTTCTTCCATACTGTCAAGGGAACCCTACCTGCTTTTGGCTTTAAGGAAGTGAGAAGGACTACTGATGGATTAGTACCACTGATCAAAATGGTATTTTTGTTGAAAAAAGGACAACTTGTTGGAGTAACTCAGGTCAGGCAGCATTTCTGGAGAACATGGATAGGTGATATTTCAGGTTGGGACAACCCTTCTTCACACTACTTGCTTATTATCGCGGGGGGGGGGGGGGAAGAGGAGAGAAAACTGGAAGAGAGGAGGGGCAGGATGAAGCCTGTTAGGTGATAACAGGCCCGTACGAAGCTTTTCAAGAAGGGGGTGGCATGACAGGATTACAAAAAACTTAATGTGCGCGCTGCGTACATCACGTGCGCGAAGCGTGAAGTCCCTCGATGCCAGGGTTGTTAGATACTCTGATGCTTTCTGAGCCTTATTTTGGAGCATTTTTGCACCAAATTTATTACCAATATTTCAGAAGTTAACAGGAATCTGAGACGTAGCTTTTTCACACAAAGGGTGCTGGGTGTATGTAACGAGTTGCCAGAGGAGGTAGTTAAGGCTGGGACTATCCTACTGTTTAAGAGACATTTGGACACGTACATGGATAAGACAGATTTAGATCGATATGGGCCAGACGCGTGTGAGTGGGACTAGTTGAGGTTCAAACGAAATTTGGTTTCTGCAGTCATACACACAAGAAAAAGAACCAAGACACAACACAAATTACACAAACATCCATCACAGTGAATCTCCTCCTCACTGTGATGGAAGGCAAAGTCTTATCTCTCTTGCCCTCTCCTATAAACATCTCTGCTGTTATGGGTGATGCAGGACAGGACACAAGCTTTGGGACACAGTGTGAAGCTGTTGCCGTCTGTTCCAGCCTGGTAAAAACCTGGATGGAGTGGATTTGTAGAGGATGTTTCCACTAGTGGGAGAGTTTAGGACCAGTGGCCACAGCCTCAGAATTAAAAGACACTCCTTTAGGAAGGAGATGAGCAGGAATGTCTTAAGTCAGAGGGTGGTGAACTGTGGAATTCATTGCCACAGACAGCTGTGGAGGTCAAGTCAATGGACATTTTTCAGGAGGAGATTGATAGATTCTTGATTGATACGGGTGTCAGAGGTAATGGGGAGAAGGCAGGAGAATGGGTTTGAGAGGGAAAGATAGAGTCATAGAGTGATACAGTGTGGAAACAAGCCCTTCGGCCCAGCATGCCCCATCTGCACTAGTCCCACCTGCCCACGTTTGATCCATATCCCTCCAAACCTGTCCTATCCATGTACCTGTCTAACTTTTTCTTAAATGTTGCGATAGTCCCTGCCTCAACTACCTCCTCTGGCAGCTTGTTCCATACACCTACCACCCTTTGTGTGAAAAACATACCCCACAGATTCCTATTAAATCTTTTGCCCTTCACCTTAAACTTATGTCCTCTGCTCCTGATTCACTTACTCTGGGCAAAAGACTCAACCATATCTATCCAAATCATGATTTTATACACCTCTATTAGATCATCCCTCATCCTCCTGTGCTCCATGAAATAGTCCCAGCCTACTCAACCTCTCCCTATAGCCCTGGCTCTCTAGTCCTGGCAACATCCTCATAAATCTTCACTGTACCCTTTCCAGTTTGATGACATATTTCCTATAACATGGTGCCCAGAACTGAACACAATACTCTGAATGCGTCCTCTCCAACTTCTTATGCAACTGCAACATGACCTCCTAACTTCTATACTCAGCCTGGCCCGCTGAGTTACTCCAGCACTCTGTGAAACATCACAGAACAGGGCAAGATTAGCAAGTGAGTGGTTTTGCAGATAGTGAAGATGGTTGTGAAAGATTGCAGCAGGATCTGGATCAATTAGCCAGGTGGGCAGAGGAATGGTTGATGGTTCCTTGAAGGTCGTGTCGCAGGTATATCAGGTGGTCAAAAAGTATTTTGGCACTTTGGCCTTCATCAGTCTGAGTATTGAGTATAGAATTTGGGAGGTCACGTTGCAGTTGTATAAGACTTTGGTGAGACCGCATTTAGAATATTGTGTTCAGTTCTGGGCACCATGTTATAGGAAAGATGTCAAACTGAAAAGAGTACAGAGATCCCATCCTGGATCAGTCCAATCAGGGTTGTGTCATCCGCAAACTTGAGAAGCTTGACAGAGGTGTCTGTGGAGGTGCAGTCATTGGTGTGGCGAGAGTAGAGGAGAGGGGCGAGTGCGCATCTTGTGGTGCTCCTATGCTGAACGTTTGCGGGTCCGAGATATGCTTTCCCGCCTCGCATGCTGCTTCCTGTCTGTCAGAAAGCTGGTGATCCACCGACAGAGGGGTTCAGGCACAGTCAACTCGGAAAGTTTGGAGCGTAGTAGCTCTGGCACAATGGTGTTGAATGCAGAGCTAAAATCAATAAAACAAAATCCTCGCATAGGCTCCTTGGCGGTCTAGGTTCTGGAGGATGAAGTGCAGGCCCAGATTGACTGCATCATCCACAGATCTATTGGCCCGATATGCAAAATACAGAGGGTCCAGCAGAGGGATTGTGATATTTTTCAGCTTGGCCAGCACGCATTTCAACGGTCTTCATGACTACAGAGGTCAGTGCGACAGGCCTGTAGTCCTTAGGACCAGTAATCCTTACCTTTTTGGGTACAGGGACAATAGTGGAAAATTCGAAGCAGGCAGGGACTGGTTAAAAATTAGTAATTGGGTGTGAAGTGGTGATTGGAGTGGGATGGGTGTAGAAGGGCCCAGTCTTTGCAGACTGAGGTCAGGCTGTGAGTAGGTGTGAAGTGTTGTGTGGGGTGGGAAAGGGTCCACTCTTTTCATACTGGAGTCTTGCCTTAAGTAGGTGTGAAGTGAATGGGAAGGAGAGGGTGCAGGGTCCATTCTTTGCAGACTGGGATCTGGCTGTGTTTGTTGGCTAGTGGGTACCAGGGTTACGTTTCTGATTTTCAAACCTGCAGTAAAACTAATTCAGGTCGTTCGTCAGCTGATGATTGTCCAAAGAGCAGGGGGCTTTCCTCTTGTAGCTGGTGATTTCTTGCATGCCCTTCCAAACTGAAGAAGAGTCATTAGCTGAGAACTTGCTCCTCAACTTCTCAGAGTACCTTTCCTTGGCAGCTCTGATTCCTCTTTTCAGCTCTTTACCGATTAGGCTATCTTTTAACTCTTTAACGATTAGGCTATCGGCTTGACGCATATTTGCCCCCAACCCCCTCCCCCCCGATCTCGAAATTGAAATGTTACATCTGTATATAATGATCCCATTTAAATGTGTATTTATGTCACAAACTATGGAATTCATATTTTCAGTATTGTTATCAAGGAAAAGAAAGCAGTTCCAATTGTTTGATATTATTTGATATTGTTTAATCCTATTCATATGGAGGAGAAAATATAATAGCTCTAAAACCTACCTTAATTTTGCAATTTCACTAAAAATAATCCCCCTTTCCCTCTCCCTTCCCCCATCTCTCTCTCTCCCTTCCCTTCCCCTCTCTCTCTTCCCCCCTCTCACATCCCCCCCTCTTTCTTGCGGGGGGGGGGCGAAGATGAAGGTGGTGCGGGCCCAGTGGGCTGGGGGGGGATGAAGGTGGCGTGAGCCCAGCGGGGGTTGCGGGGGTCAGTGAGGGTGGCGTGGGCCCAGCGGGGGTGGCGTGGGCCCAGCGGGGGTGGTGTGGGCCCAGCGGGGGTCAGCAAGGGTGGTGTGGGCCCAGCGGGGTTGGTGTGGGCGCAGCGAGGGTCAGCAGAGGTGGCGTGGGCCCAGCGGGGGTGGTGTGGGCCCAGCGGGGGTCATCCAGGGTGGCGTGGACCCAGCAGAGGTCAGCGGGGGTGGCGTGGACCCAGCGGGGGTGGCGTGGACTCTGTGGGGGTGGCATGGGCCCAGCGGGGGTCAGCGAGGGTGAAGTGGACCCAGCGGAGGTCAGCGGGGGTGGCGTGGACCCAGCGGGGGTGGCGTGGACTCTGTGGGGGTGGCATGGGCCCAGCGGGGGTCAGCGAGGGTGAAGTGGACCCAGCGGAGGTCAGTGGGGGTCAGCGAGGGTGAAGTGGACCCAGCGGAGGTCAGTGGGGGTGGCGTGAGCCCAGCGGGGGTGGCGTGGGCCCAGCGGGGGTGGCGTGGGCCCAGCAGGGTTGGCAGGGGTGGCATGAGCCCAGCGGGGGTGGCGTGAGCCCAGCAGGGGTAAGATGGCATAGGCCCCGGCGGCGGGGGGAGGCGAGGGGAGTGGGCTCCGCCGCAGCGGCGTCTGATGTTGGGGTTACAGCCGTTGTGTTCAAATTCAGCCACTCTTGCCCTGCGATGGGAGAACAGAGAACTGGCCGTTTCCAAAGTGGAAACTTTGATTCCCCCAACCCCCGATTATTTATTTATTTATTTCGGGGGTTTTTTCCCGATTTAAATTTATTTTATTTTGATGATTTTTTCTTAGGGGGAGTAAAGGGGGTGCAGTCGCAACCAACGCACCCCCCCCCCTTTGGACAGACATGGATAAATAGTTGCAGGTGAGGGGGAGTTTTTTGTCAGGCAGATGGTTGGACAAAGGCCTGAACTGAAAAGACAAATGTAAAATAAGGATAGAAGTGTAAATTGTGAAGCCAGGAGAGGGAGGGGTGAAATGCGATCTTACTTTTTAAATCAGTTTTAAGGTCGTGATCTGCCCGAGTGGTGAGTGGCATACTATGCTAGACCTCCATTTTTACCATTTTTTATATTAAGGCGTGTTACTCTTTCAAAGCTAAAATCTCTCCAGTAATATTTATAAGAGAACTCGATTCAGATTTAAAAAGTTTCAAAGAGATGCAGTTCTCTGAAAGGAAAAGGATTCTGCTTAATCTGTTTTAAATGAGTGAAGCCTACTTATTTTTTATACTATGACCCGTAGTTTTTGATTATTGTATAAAGGGAAACATCCTCGTCATATCTACCCTGTCAAGACCCTCGGGATTTTGTTTTATCAAGTCATCTCACGCTCTTCTAAACTCTAGTGGATAGGAACCTAACCACTCATTAGGTAGACACAAAATGCTGGAGTAACTCAGCAGGACAGCCAGCATCTCTGGAGAGAAGGAATGGGCGACGTTTCGGGTCGAGTTTGAAGAAGGGGCTCGACCCGAAACATCGCCCATTCCTACTCTCCAGAGAGTTGCCTGTCCTGCTGAGTTACTCCAGCATTTTGTGTCTACCTAACTTTTTATTTATCTTTGTTTCATTGCAAATGAAGCAACCATACTCTTGGTGCCTTCAACAGTGTCATTTATATAAATTGTACCAGGTTGACGTTCCAGCTCACATCCATGTGATACAGCACTTGTTATGTTTGCCAGCAAGAAAAAATATATGCCTATTGTCTTTCCCGTTGGTCAATCTTTTCTTGAAATCAGATTCGTAGTGTCCTAATAGAACTTGAAGCGTATTGGTAATTTTCATATCACAGATTTGATTTTCTTATCGGGTTTATTTTCTCATTATCCAATTTAAAAGAAATCATCTGTACTGTATGTTTGAGGAATTGTTGCCTAATTTATGTATATTTATCTCACTTCATGTATTTCTCATTCATCCATTCACATTTCTCGTGTACATCCATTTTAGGAGAAAAGTTTTTTTTTTAATTCATCTCCTTCCTGATGCTTCTAAATTTTAAAGACCCATGTATCATTTTCTGTCCATTTTGCATTTCCTCCGCAGTTGTGTTCACTTACACTGACGTGTAATAGGGCAACCTTTCATCATCAGAGCACATATTGATAGTGAGGTTTGTCTTATTTAATTCTTGCACTTTAGCAGTGCTACATCCTACTAAAAGTAGGAATCCGTACTTAAGTCATGGCAAGCTGAAATGGGTGATTTCCATTTCCAATGTGGATATAAGCAATTATAAATAGTTCATAAAAATAAAGACAAACTGGAGACAGAATTATATCTCCTATCCATGTTCAATTATCCTCCATTTTATATTTGCTTTGATTACTTAGAGGCATTGCTACAACGCCCATTCAGCCCAGCAGGACCATGCCAACCATCGATCACCTATTCGCACTAGTTCTATGTTATCATACTTTGACATCTACTGTCTACCCACTAGGGGCGAATTACAGTGACCAATTGACCTATAAACCCAAACATCTTTGGGATGTGGGAGGAAGCCGGAACACCCTGAGGAAACCCACGCAGTCACAGGGAGAATGTGCAAACTCCACACAGACAGCACCAGAGGTCAGGATGGAACCCGGGTCTCTGGCGTTGGGAGACAGTGGTTCTACCAGCTGTGCCTCTGTGCCACCCCTTAACCCCCTCTTGCACATGCTTAAAATCCAGATATTTGACTCAATTCATTACTTGCCTGTATTACAATAAAAATGTTCATTAAATCCTCATGCATTGAGATGTTCAACCAAGGGTGTTAAAATACATAAAGGCAATTAACTGAACACATTTTTATCATGTTGCTAATAAGTCTTGTAAAATCTTTCTCCAAACTCTAGGTTACCGTGTAATTCAATGGCAACTGAAAGCTATTTTTGGACAGTATGAGACAAATGTTTGGACCCGGTGACCTGATTGTGCAATACAGGGGCAACTTTGCAAAATCTGAAGGTACATTATCTTGCATATATTTAAATCCGGGCAATGGTTATAATGGTTCTCATTATGTGATGCTTGTATCTGGTTTTCCTGTAGGTGGTGCTGTGATAGTCATATTCAATGTTAAAAAGGTGTTAAACTGTTACCCACAGACTCACAGTAGTTGTAACTTCCTGATGATAGAATGACATAACATTGTAGCTAGATCATTGCTAATTGCTTACCAAAAATAAGTTAGACAGGAAGGTAAGCTGATAAAGAGATTAAATGCAATGATGGTTTTATGTATTCTTCCATATATAAGAGATCAGTTAATTAATTAGCCACCTTGCTTTAGTCTATCACATTGCCCATCTTTAACTTTTGGATATATACATGGTTTATTCCTTCTGGAATTAAGTCATATTTCAAAAAAAGGTTCTATTAGTCTTCCACATTGGTTGCATCTTCACAAAATTGAAGTAATCAGTTTTGACATTTAAATTTTCAATCATTTTACTGAAACTACTTATAAAACTCTAGGATAACTATAGCTTCTTTAATATAAAACCAAAGATTGACACAAAAAGCTGGAATAACTCAGCGGGACAGGGAGCATCACTGGAGAGAAGGAGTGGGTGATGTTTCGGATCGAGACCCTTCTTCAGACTATATAAAAACCATTCTGTCTACTATATTAACAAGCTGAGCATTTCTTTGTATGTTTCTAGGTCCAACATTCAGAACTTGAGGAAGTTAAAAAGCACATCCTCAGAGGAAATGATCCCTTGATTATTCCCAGTGCTAGTGACTATAGGAGTAGCAGGATAATATATGTGTCATATGAAGCTGAAGAAATGATGCATGAGAGAAGCACCTGGAATATTGGGACCTATTCTATTTATCCAAATTAGCAAATTAATCCTCAACAGGTCTAGGACTGGTGCTCTCAGATGAAAACCTAATCTAAGAAGGTTTAAGCTAATTTTGTGAGTATTCACCAGGATGGAGAAGAATAGAGAAACACGAGATGCAAATAGAGTTATACAGATGGAATTAAATGGCGGAAGTACAAAGCAGTCTAAAATGAGATGTGTGTGTACATAAAGGTACGGAGCGTAGGAAATTAGTTTTCTGAGCTAAAATATAGCGATAAGGGGGATACCAAATAACAGTCTGCACACAAATCTTTTGAAGATGTCAGCAAAAATTGGGTATTTTTAATGTAGCCAGAACTGTGCATATTAAATTTAATATTATTGCTTTCGTCCAACCTTGTGTCTGTAAAAGGGTCTCGACTCGAAAGGCCCGACAGGCCATTCGGTCGTAAGGTTTCCCGATGGGCCGCGCGACCAGAAGGCTTCCCGACGGGCCGCGCCTGTGGACTGGGAACGCAGCCAGAGGCCTTTATCGAGGAGCCGTGGTCTCGATGTTTCCCGGATCGCCGTGTAAAAGCTCGGGTTGGGGCCTGGCCGGGGCCTCGTGGGTAGAAGCCTGGGTTGGGTGAAGCAGAGCCCAGGTCGGCACCACGGAGGCATGAAGTGGGGCGTCGACAGGGGCGAAGCCTCGGCGGCGGCAGCGGTGAAGCCTCGCGACGATGGGGCCTCAGTGGTGGTGAAGCCTCGAGGCGGCGGCGGCGATGCCTCATGGGTTGACCCGCTGTCGATGGTCAGTGAGAGCGTGGAGGACCACTGTGAGGGGAGAAGGGAAGAACAATGGAGGACCTGGCGTGGAGGACCGCCGTGAGGGGAGAAGGAAAGAACAATGGACAATGGCAGGGGACAAAGGACAATGGGGACCCGGCGAGGGGGAACTGCTGTGGTGGGGGGGAGGGAGGACAAAAGGGGGAGCCGGCGTGCTTTGTAACTTTGTCAGCATTGTAGGTGGTTGCTATTTGTATATATTGTGTATGCAAGCAAAGAATCTCACTGCGCTTAGTCACATGTGACAATAAGGTATTCCTATTTCTTTTCTCCAGAGATGCTGTCTGACCCGCTGAGTTACTCCAGCTTTTTGGGTCTATCTTGTGTCAGATTTCTTGGATATTCGGAAACACTTTTAGTTAGCTTCCGTAGGTCAAGAATGGATTGCAAATTCCAGATTCAGAGTAGTTTTAAAAACATATAATTAACCATTTAACTTGGATAATAATGAATAAAACTGATTAGCTTAATTCATTCAAGATGCAACTTTACCTAAGACCAATCGTTCATTTTATAACAAGCTTATTACAGGGGGAATAAACCATCTACTTGTCTAAAGTTAAATAACACGATTTTTAGTTTATTAGTATAGGAAAAAATGTATAATATCGCATTCAATGCGCTGAACCTTAACACACTGGCTCAATTGTGTTAAATTGTGGGAGCCATGCTTGAGAAAGGATGTGAAAACCTTACAGAGACTGTAACAAAAATTTACTAGAATAGTACCAGGGAATTGGTTTATTTGAAGCTGCTGGAGAAAAAGAAGCTTGTTCATGCTGAGAATGTTAAAATTGATTGATAGGCCTGGTTAAATCATCTTCAGTGTTCCAAATCATAAATAGTTTACGAGGAAATTAAGGAGAAACTATTTCCAGTGGTAAAGGATTGATAATCAGAGGATGTGGGCTTAAGGAGACTGGCAGAAGCAACAAGCTCTTTAACTTATTTTTACTTATAGAATTCTAACTAACAAGGCAAGTTGAAGTTTCGGCAAAGAGATGAGTAGAATTGATTTGATAGCTGCTTCAGAGGCAATAAAAGCATTGTGGGTTGAGTGGCCACCATTCTGTTTCAGTTCAAGACTCTGTTGGTCAAGAGACTTATGTCGTTAATTGTCTTATGTCTCAAGTTCAAGTGAGTTTATTGTCATGTGCCCCTGATAGGACAATGAAATTCTTGCTTTGCTTCAGCACAACATAACATAGTAGGCATTGACTACAAACAGATCAGTGTGTCCATATACCATTATATAAATATATACACGCATGAATAAATAAACTGAATAAATAACAGATAATGGGCTATTAATGTTCAGAGTTTTGTCCGAGCCAAGTTTAATAGCCTGATGGCTGTGGGGAAGTAGCTATTCCTGAACCTGGTCGTTGCAGCCTTCAAGCTCCTGTACCTTCTACCTGAAGGTAGCAGGGAGATGAGTGTGTGGCCAGGATGGTGTGGGTCCTTGATGATACTGCCAGCCTTTTTGAGGCAGCGACTGCGATAGATCCCCTCGATAGAAGGGAGGTCAGAGCCGATGATAGACTGGGCAGTTTTTACTACTTTTTGTAGTCTTTTCCTCTCCAGGGCGTTCAAGTTGTCGAACCAAGCCACGATGCAACCGCTCTCTACTGTGCACCTGTAGAAGTTAGAGAGAGTCCTCCTTGACATACCGACTATCCGTAATCTTCTCAGGAAGTAGAGGCGCTGATGTGCTTTCTTAATAATTGCAGCAGTGTTCTCGGACCAGGAAAGATCTCGACACAAAACAATAAAATTCTTACTTGCAGCAGCAGCACATCCCTGTGAACACAATATAGATAATGTATGATAAACAAATTCAATAAATTAACAACCCCAGTACTAGTGCAAAATGTTAATCTCCCAATAGGTATTGTCATTATGGACCCTCATTACCTTCTTCCCGTTCCCCTTTTTGTCTTTTTTTTTCAGTCTCTGTCTTTCGCCCCTTTCCCAGGTACATTTTCAATCCCCTGTTTCCCCCTGCTTTCTCTTCCTCCACTGCTCCAGTTCCTTTCCCTTTCTTCCCACAATTTCTTGTTAGCAGCATGATTAATCAAAAAAATATAGCATATTAACTTAAGTTAGCACTATTACAATTGTTTATCCATTTCATACCTATCATCAAATCTGATTTAACATGAGGCCCATGCATTGTCTTGAATCTCTATAGGGTGATTTCACGAAAGGTCACTGGATCATAGATCCTCACCCACGTGACCGCAAAATTTAACTGGGGTACAAACGTCACTTCCAGTACATGTTATTGATGCTAGAAACGCGTACTTTCACACCCGTTAAAAACCGCGAAAACGGCCCGTTTTTGAGCTGTAAATAACTGTGCCAGTCGGGGTGACCGTGAGGCACAGCTATCTTACTTTAGAGTCCAGAAGATAAAGAAAAACGAAGGTAAAGCCAAGAGAGCGCTGAAGGGAAAATAACAGCGGAAGTTGTTGGCTGTGCAGATATAAAGATCGAAAATATCGGGAATTATCGCGTTTGCTCACTGCATTTCATCAAAACATCAATAATGCCTTAGTTTTGATGAAATGCAGAGCAAACGCGATAATTCCCGATATTTTCGATCTTTATATCTGCACGGCCAACAACTTCCGCTGTTATTTTCCCTTCAGCGCTCTCTTGTCTTTACCTTCGTTTTTCTTTATCTTCTGGACTCTAAAGTAAGATAACGGTGCCTCGTGGTCACCCCGACTGGCACAGTTATTTACAGCTCAAAAACGGGCCGTTTTCGCGGTTTTTAACAGGTTTGAAAGTTCGCGTTTTCAACATCAATAACATGTACTGGAAGTGACGTTTGTACCCCAGTTGGATTTTGCGGTCACGTGGGTGAGGATCTATGATCCAGTGACCTTTCATGAAATCACCCTATAAGTACTCTAAGATCACTCTGTCAGGGCTCTACCATTCAGGTCTTGCCCTGGTTTGACTTCTCAAAATGCAGCAGCTCACACTTCTCTGAATTAAACTCCAATTGGCATTCCACAGTCCATTTGCCCAGCAGATTAAGATCCTGCTGCAATTCTTGATAATCATTGTCTGCAATACCACCTATTTTAGTATAATCTTGCCTTGTACTTACACGATACCACCTATTTTAGTGTAATTGTGAATCGTATCTTCTCCATTGATTGTCACCATGTCGTGGTGGAGAAGCTTGTGTGGTCCTGAGATCTTGAGAGCGATTCCGCCTGGAGCTATGCTCCTGGTAGGGCCACTCATGGTGGTAAGGTCGAGGGGGAGGACTCTGACAAAGAGCAACCCAATCAAGACCTCAATGATGGAACAGGCCGAGGATGATGGCTGACCTTAGTGGTGCATCACAATGGCTGGGAAGTGGGATGAAGGCTGCAGCAGAAAAAGGTCTCCGGTCGTCTTGGACTCCATGCCACTGGATCCTGACCCAGATCTGTTAAGGACCGTGTGATGGCAGTCTGTGCACCAGTCTCCCCACGTTAAACAAAGTCAAGCACTGGCATCCTCCAACCCTGGAGACACCCATGGTCATCCATGACAGAAGGGGGCCTAAGAAGGCCTTGTACATTCTCATCCAAATTACTGATATAGATGACAAACAGTATCCTGGAGGCCTACCTCTAGTTATAGGCCTCCAGTCCAAAAAACAATCTTCAAAAAACATTTCATCAAAACTAAGGCATTATTGATGTTTTGATGAAATGCAGTGAGCAAACGCGCTAAAATCCCGATATTTTCGATCTTTATATCTGCACGGCCAACAACTTCCGCTGTTATTTTCCCTTCAGCGCTCTCTTGTCTTTACCTTCGTTTTTCTTTATCTTCTGGACTCTAAAGTAAGATAGCTGTGCCTCGCGGTCACCCCGACTGGCACAGTTATTTACAGCTCAAAAACTAACAGTTTTCGCGGTTTTTAACAGGTTTGAAAGTACGCGTTTCTAGCATCAATAACATGTACTGGAAGTGACGTTTGTACCCCAGTTAAATTTTGCGGTCACGTGGGTGAGGATCTATGATCCAGTGACCTTTCGTGAAATCACCCTATATGCAAGCCTACAGAAGATTGAACGACATTTGAATATGTTGGTATGTTTCCTCGTGTATAGTAAGCAGGTAATTCTCTAGTTTGATTTAGTACTGTCATACCCTAATTCCATTCTTTGGTATTCACCCCACTAAACAACTGGATTTTGTAATATGCTTTCTCTTCTCTTTCTTCCTTTGCCTGATGTCTCTTTGTGAAGCAGTCCATCATCTATCTGATTTGCTCTTGCCTTCCACAAATACCAGTTTTGGTCTTAATTCCAATGATTAAGTACCTTGGGCAATTATTCTATCTAACTGTTTATACACATTATGAAAATGGAAACCATATTTAAAATGGTCTGACTTTTCCAAAATATGCAATAGAATGTATATCCAACAGGCTTGTTTACCAAAATATTGTTCATGTTAGCTATATGAATTACTATGGCCTTAGGGGATTAACAACATGGAATTTGTTATTAGAATTCAACTTAATTCAATTCCATCTAGGAGTTTGATGACCTCTAACACTAATTAAATGTTTTTGTAATTGAATATTTAAAAAAATAACACTTGGAAAGATTAGGTTTACATACATGAGGTTTGTACTTGTTTAGTTATAATCTCTGAATTTTCAAGTTGAAGCTGCCAGGTTCATTGTTGTATTGTAACAATAGTCTTTCAAGTAGCATCTTTCTTTTATGTGTGACCTAATCACAGTATTCCTTTTAATTTTATTTGTAATCGGTCACTTTCAGTGGTTTTGCAAAAGTTCCTTCATGAAATAGTAAAATTAAACAGATAGATAATAGTATTTAATGGCTATATTTCCTTATTGTTTGTATGTTGTGAACTGAATATAAATCTTGTTAAATTGATCCCATTCCAACATTGTAAAAACACAAAATAAAAGAGGCAGGTGAGGTAGCATATAAGGCAGGGTTAATGTTTCAACACATTGACCTTCTGTCAGAACTGGGAGATGTTATAAATGAGCAGCTTCTAAGGAGAAACAAAGCCAGGGAGAAAGGGTGGGGAAAAAAGAATAAAATGTTGTTGAACAGAAGATGATTAGATGACAGAAGTGATATTAGCGTGACAAAAGCAGTGGGTAAATAGATAAATAATGATCTATCCGAGAAACAGAAGGTTGTGATGTGGGAAATGACAGTGGAAGGTAAGGAAAAGAACCATTTTGGTTCTGAAAAAGACGAATTGGGGTGAATTGCCGGAATTGGGGGTTGTTCCCTAAGGAGTGCGATGTGCCTGGCTGAGGTGGAAGCTGTTAGGTCCACATCCAGCTCCATAAAATGACTATGATCCTTCTCCCATTTCCTTCCCACATGCCCCCAATACCAGGTTTGGCTACAAGACTACTGCCTTTTCTCTTGCTGATTCTGGCTGTAGTTTTCCCATTGTAGATGATAAGTATTGTTGTTTACATTGAATTGCAAAATGGGCAGGGGGGAACTAAAGGCATGTATTTTGTGCCTTTCGAACATCTCAAAGGACCTTAGGTAGACAAAAATGCTAGAGAAACTCAGCGGGTGAGGCCGCATCTATGGAGCGAAGGAATGGGTGACGTTTCAGGTCGAGACCCTTCTTCAGACTGATGGGGGGGGGCGGGGGCGGGAAAAAGAAAGGAAGAGGCGGAGACAGTGGGCTGTGGGAGAGCTGGGAAGGGGAGGGGAAAGAGGGAGAAAGCAAGGACTACCTGAAATTGGAGAAGTCAATGTTCAAATGATCTTAAGTACTTTGAGATGTGCAATGTCCAAAATAATTAAATGAGTAATGTCACAGCTTCCCGCCATTGATGAGTAAAAGATGCTTGACTTGTACAATACCATTGATACCATATGTATGTAAAGAGGGAACTGTATTGAATGATTAGTAATGCCATCCAATGTGTAAGCAAAGTTGGCCATAGTGTAAAACAGTGCCATCTGCTGGATAATATAAATATTTTTTATTATTGGCTATTTATTTAAGGTCACAATGTATAATGCCAGCCATCTTAGAGCATTGGCAGCTTCAACATGTGCAGGTCACCTGATAATTTAATAATAATGACAAAAAAAAAGTCATGTTTTGGATTTGAACATATGTCGTCCTCACAAAGATTATGCAAGTGTAAATTTGAGGAGGGTCTGTTGGATCATTATGTAAACAGTAAAAAGCATGACCCATCGTATCCTGGTTGTCTTTTAGCAGGATGAGAGAGAGTGATAACTCATTGGTCTTGTTTCCTCAAAGTGTTCTGATATGTGCTATGACATGATGCATAATGAGGTCAATGACAATTTAATTATTGATCATTTTGAATTTGTTTGAAAATAGGGTACGGTACTTTGCTAAGATATTCTATTAAGATATGCCTCTTTCATATCAAGTCAATGCACAGAAAAACTGATAACTGAGATTGCTTTTACATGATTGGATGGCAGGAAGCAATCATGATGATGAAAACTGTGGAGATGATTATAGGACTTTTATTGCCATCAGCATTTTGGGAAGTCTATTATAGTTCAGAAGCTCACACAAAGTTCATCATATCATCTGCAGCAGGCAAATCACAGGCACCAAATAGGATTCTGTGGAATTCAAATCTGGGATTTATAGTTATGATGATATTGTTGTAGATACCTCACATTTTGCAACTCAGTTAATGATTTAGATGAGGAAAAGCCTGGAATTTGCGGGCAAATGCTGGCATTTTGCTGAGAATCTCTGGGCATTACGGTTATTGATGTAATAGTGGATGCAAGGAAACAAAAATAGTAAGGTAATGTTTTTCAATATATTTATATTTCACTTCATATTTTTAACATTACATGTTTTCAGTTTATCCTTAATGTTCTTTTAACATTCAGTACTTTATTTAATTTTCATAATTTTTATAAATTTCTGAATGGCAGTTTTTTAATTCATTTTCTTTATCTTGGCATTGCTGCGAAGATAAACATTTATTGCCAATCCCTAAATATTTAAGATAAGATAGGGATGTCCTGCTACCTTGAACAGTTGCAGTCTTTCTGGTAAAAGTTTTCCCACAATGTTGTTAGGGAGGAAGTTCCAGTGTTTAGACCCAATGGCTATGACGGACCAGCAAAACATTTCCAAGTCAGGATGGTGAACTGAAGAGGACAGTGCAGATTGTGGTGCCTGCTGTCTTTCTCCTTGGGAGTAGGGGTCTCTGGTTTGGAAGATGCTGTTGGAATTGGCTAAATAAGTAGCTGCATTGCATTTTGTAGACAGTACAGTCTGTCCGTGTGGTGGATTCAGAAACAGTTTAGAGCATGCAGAGGAAGGCTTTCCCAACTGTCAGGGAATTTGGGGTGCAATCTTTCTCCTTTGCACTGTTTGAGATGCTACCCATTTTCCCCTCCTGCATGAATGTTCCATTATAGTTGATATCGATTGTGAGGAATCCAGTAGATTAAGCAGATCCCATTTAAAGCTGGGCATGCTCTGTGGTATCGTTTCAGATATTTGAATGTCAGAATATTTTCACTGCTTGTTGGTTAATATTCATAAGCAAGAAACTAGATAATCTTTTTCCTAACCATGGAGTCTATGGTAATATGCCCAGAACCACTTTTCTGAGATCATTTCTTTCAGAATAGGCTCTGAAAATAAAAGTGATTGTTTTTCTCAGTGACCCATGTAGTTAAATTGCTCAAATGAGACATTACTGAAATTCCTCAACAATATGTTTGTAAAACTGATGCATATTGGGATAAATTTCATTAGGTACTTGCGGGTGTAAGCATCATTCCATCTAAGTAAGATTAAGAGTCTTTTATGAATGGGTATTCTAAGTAGGCAATAGAAGTATACAAAGTAGACAAAATTGCTGGAGCAACTCAGAGGGTGAGGCAGCATCTATGGAGCGAAATAATAGGTGATGTTTCGGGTCGAGACCCTTCTTCAGACTTCAGACGTCACCTATTCCTTCGCTCCATAGATGCTGCCTCACCCGCTGAGTTTCTCCAGCATTTTTCGATTTTTCCAACATCTGCAGTTCTTTCTTAAACAACACGAAGTATACAAAATGATGGGTTTATGGGGAGACACTATATTAATTTGTGGCTAATTTGCAGACTAGGAGCATTGTTTAAAAATGATGAGTAAACTAAATGGGGAGGGTGTGGGAAATGAAGAACTGATGGGAGGGGGGTATGAGAAATGCGAGAAAATATTAAACGTTGAGTGTCTCTGGAAATCATAAATGTGATGGAAGCAGGGATGATGAGAGCTTTCGAAGGGGAATTGGATAGAGATTTGATGGACAATAATTTGTAGTGCCACGGGAAGAAAGTGCGAAGGGACGAAACAGGCAATTCTTCTTCTTCTTCTTCGTGCGTATGGCGTGCACAGCCTAAAGTTGTAAGACATCTTGTTCTGTTTGATCTTCTGTTTGTGCACGCCAGGTTGATTGCATTCATCGAAACAGGGTGGACCAGGTGAAGGTTGCAATCTCCCACCCTGGCAATTCTTCAAGGAGTCAACATAGTTGTTCATTTTTCAAAATTTATTTTGATGATAACTGCAGGTTTTAACCATAGTTTTAACCAGACTGCAGGAATTGGTTAGATTTTTTCAGGGAATTAGCTATGTTCCAATTGATGATTCCATTTCTTATTCCATGAAATTGCGTAGATTGACTTGAAAACCCCGAGGTGCAGTCCACACGGAGCAGTCAGTGCTCCAGTACAGCAGTGTCGGCACAAAACATTTAGAACTAGTTCTTGTTTTGGTTTTTATTTAGAATCCTAGCATCAAAAGATGGGTAAGTTGATGTTTTTATAGGAAAAATTAGTGTTGAATAAGATTTGACTTTCATCTCCATTTATTTTATTCTTTCAGCAAAAACAAAGATCAACTGAGTAATGAAAGAACTGGAGTAATTGTGGTCCTTGAAGAATGAGAGTGGTGCAAACAGACACTGCTTCAGGACTCGTCTTCCCTGACAGAAGCCTGTCGTCCTCCAGGTGAAAGTTCAGAGAGACAGATACTTTACCACCTTCTGCTCTGACAGTATGTATTTTTAAGTCATTGTATATTTTTGCCATTAACTTTTTTAAGTACTTCTGGTTTCATTTAAGGATTGGTCAATATTTAATAGCTGAAAGAACAATAATCAAAAGAGAGGAAATGGTAAGAAATAATAGATTTCATTGAGTCGCAGACTTTCATTGATCAAGGCATAATTATTGGTTTTGGAGAAGAAATAAATTTGTAGAGTGAGCTAATATAGTATTGCATTGTAACACACCATGATGGTGTTTAAACTTTACGTGAGCCTTCTTCTCCCATAATCCACAAATTCCATTAATGTCTTTGTCCCTTGTGTTCCCCTTTAAATGCATTGGCGCTAGTCACTCCTGTATCCCTTTCTGTTTCCCAGTGGATGCAGTTCTAAAATTGTTAATGAAAGGAAGGCTACCGTGAACCTTTACCATCTTTGTGCCTTTATTTAAGGAAGAATATCCGTTTCCACAAGTGAATCATTTATATTTGTACATTCTTCAAAGATTCCCAAGAATGTATTATGCAGGAAGTAATGAAAATGTAAAAACTTAAAAATGTACAGTAAAACTAGGATAATCTGCAATCCAGTTGTTCTGAAATTTGGATGGCTGAGTGTCTGGCTCACGGGTGATGTTGACTCATGGGGCTCTGTTTACAGACTTAAAAGTCATTAGAGCTCCATTCCCATTGAAATTGTCCTGGGTCACAGGGCTCTCGCTTAACTTTTTTTCCCTGTTGCCAGCCGGGCAACCTTGGCAGCTTTTTAGGTTGCCAAATGACAGTTTAGGTGGTCATTTAAGATGGCTTGCATGACGCGCGCGATAATGTGCTTGGATAAAGCGCGTAGTTAACAGTCAGAATTATACTCAATGAAGCATTCACATATTATTTCTGCTTCAAATAAAGTCACAAAATAAACATTCACCCATCAAGACATGATATATCCCACAATGACATGCAGCAAAATTATAAGACAGTATCTCAACTCTTTTTACACATTGCAATTAATGCAATTTCTATTAGTTCTTTCCACTTCCAAACAAAAATGTGTTTGGATTATTCAGCGTATGATCAACCTGTGTCAATAAATAATAACATTGGGAATTAATACACATTTAATTGCATTCCGTTATCAAACATAGTCAATATTCGCTCTGAAGACATTTCCAGGACAATAGGGTCAGGGAAGGGGGGGTGTAGTGCAGGGTGGATAGATGGCCGGTGGGGGGGGGGGGGGGGGGGGGGGGGGGGGAGGGGGGGTTAGAAGGCAGTCGGTGCAGAATGGATGGATTGAGGCAGGTGAATTAGTACGTGTTGGTTGGAGTAGGTAAAATTGTGAGGGGAGAGCACTGGGGATGTCAGTGATGTTGAATGGATCAGTGATGTTCAGTACGGATGGGTGGGGTACACAAAAGTGCTGGAGAAACTCAGCGGGTGAGGCAGCATCTATGGAGCAAAGGAAATAGGCAACGTTTCGGGTCGAGACCCTTCAGACTGTTCCCCCCATTCTTCTTGAATGGGAGGATCAGTACAGAATGGATGGGGGGGGGGGGAGATCAGCACAGGATGAATTGGGGGGGGGGGGTCAGTACAGGGTGGATCGGAGGGTCTGTGCAGGATGAATGGGAAATCGCTACAGGATGAATGGGGGAAGGTGCAAGGTAAATGGAGGGTGGGTCAGTATGGGATGAGTGCGTGGATCAGTACAGGATGGATGGAGGAGAAATGCAGGATGGATGGGAAAGGGGTAAGTACAGGGTGAATTGGGGAACCAGTGCAGGATGGATGGGGGGGGTGGCAGGAGAATCAATGTGAGGTGGATAGGGTGATCAGCGCAGGATGAATAGATTGGAGGGGGGGGAGATGGGGAGGGGAGCACAGGGGATGTCAGTGAGGACTGATTAGAGGCGGGAATGGGGGATCAGTGCCGGATGTAGAGGAGGGGTCCCAGGATAAAGGGGGGTGGAGGGGGCATACGAGAGAGAGAGAGAGAAGGGGGGCGAGGTGGGGAGGAAGGAGGGTCAGCGCTCCTCGGACAACATCGTCCCGCTGCCGAGGCCTCCCCCTCCCTCCTCCCGGCCTCGGCGTGCGGGAGGGTTTGTTTTGAAAGCGGTTTTCGCCGTTAGCGGCAAAGATCCTATAGCGGAGCTCTGCTATAAGATCTTTGGGTAGCGGGTTTGCAAGCAGCGGCCCTTATCAGGGCAGGCGGGGGGGCGGGAGGAGGAGGAGATGGAGCCGCTGTTCAGGGCCGTCATTCGCTGCGACCCTTCCTCGCCCCGCACCTAGTATCTTGCCCACGCAATACAGCCGTCACCGCCGACACAAAACGTTGCGTTCCTTTTCTCCAGAGATGCTGCCTGACCCGCGGAGTTACTCCAGTTTTTTGTGTCTATCTTCGGTACAAACCAGTATCTGGTAGCCAAGCCGGGCAAAATGACTCGGTGTTTAGGTAGCCCGGCGGCACTTTGAGTGGTCAATGGCACCCGGGCAACCATTAATTTCGAGCCCTGGGGTCTTGTCCTCGTGCTTTTAAACTCACTGAGCCCGTTCCCATCTTCATTTAAAACTGAGCAGGGCCCTCGTCTCATCCTCCTTTTATACTCGCCTGGTTCTCTGAAAGGTATATTATGACACTAGATAACTTCATAGAAAGAGAGAATTAAAACTGTCTATAGTTATTAATTGGATTTATATAGAATCTTCCAGAAAATTTTGCAGTCCGACATAATTAAAGTCCGGTGATGCTGGATTTTCGGAGTTTGACTTTACTATTTTTCCCCTTTTTTGATATTTTGACCACACAAGATTTAAACTGAAAGAAATGTATGAATGCAACTTTGCCACTTTATGTATTATTAGGATATCCTTGCAAATAACATGCACCCGTGTATTTAAAAAATATATTTCTACTATCATTAACAATTTTTAATATCCACCTCCAGATTGGGGCATGGGCAATAGGATTCACTTTTGAACAAAAGCACTCATAACTTGAATTAGAAATTTATGTTTAGTTGAACGCTGTTTAAACAAAAAATTATCACGCTGCTCTGAGATGTAAAATCCAAAATAGGTGTGAAATGTTGTCTTTGTGATAGCGTTGGCATGAAGTGTTGGCATGAAGATGGACTTTCATGTAGATTCCTCCAAACCACATAATTTATGATTAATTATTTCTACATGATTATTGCAATTTTAATAAATAACCATTGGAAGTCTGTCACATAACTGCATTTGTATAGCATCTTTAATGTATTTGCCCAAAAATGTCATGCACAATTGTAGTCATTTTTGTACTTATAGTCCCTTTGAGTCTCTTCTGACACATAATTTGATCATGGCTGTTCAGTACTTTAAATCAAGTCTCTATCCCTTTATAACACTTAAGAATATAGTTCAATTCAGTTATGAGCTCTGAGCTTTGGTCCTCTTGCCATTTTGTAATAAGGAACCCTCATCGGTGCTGGCAGTTGCATGACTAATTGGAAGATTTGGCATACAATTGGTTTTCCCTTGGTTACATGCATTTTAACTTGTTTACTACATTCCAAGTTATGTCTAGAGCTAAATATGTTGCAACTTGTCCTCTGATTAACTGGTGAATCTCCATTCACCAGTTAATCTGTCATTGTTACACAATGGCACACCTCCACCTTTAAATCATAATTTTCATTATGAGAATGAAAACAGTATTTCAGCATATAATGCAGGCTGATGACCCTTTTATTACTGATGAAAACTCCACTGCTGGGTACTCCACAATGGTTGAAGTGTTAAATTATTCCATATCTCGTTGGCCCAATTAGTATGCAATGGAGAGTCTCACTGTTTCATCCAATAGTACTCTCTTATTCAATTATCCACATCATTGATACATGTGAAGAACAATCTGTTAACAGTGCAATTAGTGCTAATTAGGAATGGTCTTGTTATACTATGTTCACTAGTGTGCCCCTTTATAAATTCAATTAGTGTATTACTTGAGCCTAAAGTTAGAATTGTGGTTTATTGGAATTGTGGGGTTTTTTTTTTCTCTCTCAGTGAGATTAATGAAATATCGAAGTTGACAATGAAAATTTGACTAACTCCCTGTACTAAATTATGATCAGAACTTCAGGTTAATGATTTGTGAAGCTGTTATTTTTTTCTGATCTTGAAAAAATGGGACAGTAAATATTGCAAGTTGTTTATACCAGTCACTGTTACATAATCAGAACTTATTAAAAGTATCATCAGAACTATAGAACCTCAACCTCAGCTCAGAACCTCATGTGTCATAAAATAGCAGCATCTATGAAGGCACTGACTTTCATTTTGCTCCATCAGTTTTACTCAGATTGGCATTTAACATATTCAGATTTTTGACCAGCATTTTAAGAATTTCCATTGTGGCAGTAAAAAATAAAATTCCTGGGCTTCTTAAGTGAACATGTTCCTTGCTAGCTAGAATGAAGTTTCTGCTCTGTAACTTTTTATACAGCGTTGTTTCAGAATATAAGATATTCAATAACATCTGTAATGGCTGTTATACAGAATTGTACCATGCAAAGAAGATCTGTAGATTATATGAACTTTTTTTTTGTTCTTGTATACAGCCAAACATCTTAGCTCGATGAATCATTCCAGTAATATGTTCAATTACACGAGACAAGATGGCCCATGAATTTCTTTCTTCACACAAGGAGATTTTCAAGATGGTGGCTACTTACATCTGCAGTGGTGAGAATTCTGCCCTTGCAATACTTTCCATTCTACAAAGAGTTTTATTTAGAAACTACCACACTGGACTGTTAATTCCAGCAGTCAGCCATAAATTAAATTTTAGCCGTTTTGCAATTGAATAATGTGTTAATACAATGGAACGGCTTGAATATTAATGCTCCATGTACAGGGGAGAGGGAATTTTTAAACTTCTTCAATAATATTTAAAGTTATGAAGGAAAATAAATCCCAATGTTAAGCAAATTTTCATTGCCCGAGAGATGGATCAACTGTAATCTAGATTTGTTTTGCTGTTTAAAAAGTTAACTTATTTTTGAACGATCTGTAACATCATTTAGTGAGTGGAAAAGGAAAACAAGATTGCTAAATAAATGTTCAGCACTAAAGTTGGTATGTACTTTGTAGGTGGGAAATATTGATGTAGACACAAGGAACTATAGATGCTGGCTTACATGGATCCTGGAGAACATGGATAGGTGACGTTTTGGGTTGGGACCCTTCTTCATACTGATTGAGGTGAAGTCGGTCTAAAATAATTACCTATCCATGTTCTCCATAGATGCTGCCTGACCCACTGAGTTACATCAGCACTTTCTACCCACTGAGTATTTTTAACACTTACTATTTTTTTTAATGAAATATCCGGGCACAGTTTAATCCTATTTGACCATTCTCATTTTCTGCTGGCGCAAATGCTTACAGTTCCCTCTTACTCTGATCGAGATACAGACCTATCTCACTGCCTTGAAGCATTATCGGTCCCAGTAGCATTGCAGTGCCTCCCTGTAGTTCCGTGTGTAGTTCCCATCTCAGATATACTCCTGCAAGTTTCGATAACTGGCAGAGTTCATCCCCCAGCATTGTGATCTGTCAGATCTGCAGGGATATGTAAATACTCAGAAACATTTAAGGACTAGTAAATAAATGTAAAGTAGCATTGATTCTTTTTTTAAGCTAGAAGTTCCTCAAAACATATAAAATTTGTAAGTTAAACCACAACACGGTAATTAGTTGACTTGACACTACTTGACTTTTTTTCCATCTGTAACCTTGCAATCTCCATTGAAATCAAGGGTGATCACAGATTCTGCGTTAGGCTAAACTAGAGCAGGGTTGATCAATGATTTCCCCATTTTAAATGCTGGGGAATCATACAATTATGAATTTTTGCAACTATAACCCATGTTGATTTGAGTGTTGAAAATACATGCAGAAATCCTGGAATTGTTTCCTTTTAACAGGTAAATTATGTTGGCTCCAGTCATATCTACCAGCATTTCCCAGCAAGACATAGAACATAATTTTAAGATACTGATTAATGCTGTCTGGAAGTATTAGAAAATATCACTTAATTTCTGCAGTTATATGCTCCTTGCTTGACTCTTGCAGCTTGATTTTAAATATCAAATATTTTCAATTTTTAGTGCTTTTGTATTTACTCTGAAGCATGCATTTTCCATATTATTATCAAACTTGAATGACAAATGATTATAAATGTGTTTTAATAATTAATTTTGATACAGCCATGTCAATTTCCTGTGTGCTTTTTACAATTATGGTACCGATCCACCACCGATTTTCCGACACCCTTGGTTCTAGAGCCTTACCGTATCATCCATTTTGCCAGATTAACAGAGGTCATGTAATAATGATACAACGATACACCTCTGACCTATTAGTTACACCCCTCCCATGTCTCTAAAGCACCATGGACTGCTAGAAACTTAAATAAAACAAATATTAAATGGCAATTAAATTTACAGCAAATTTCTTGCACGGGTGGCCCAGGCGGCAGTTACCAAATCTGCCAAAAATGGGGTAGGCCGGATGCGCCCTCTGCCCCCTCCGTCCGATTCCGGAATCCGAGAGGAGCAACAGTACCGGAGCAGTCCGCCTAGGCCGCTGTGCGGGCAAGAAAACAGCCTGCATAGTCAGACTCTGATGTTGGCTAGGGGAATGGATCTGCCAGCTCTGGCCAGGACAGAGTTCCAGAACCCGGCTGCAAGGGTCCAATTCAACCCGCTGATCAGCTGCAGAAATCACGATGAGGTGGTAATGGGCCACCGCACCCGGCCTAGGCACCACATTTCCGGGGGGACTTCCGTGGGGGATATCAAGTGAGCGCTCGTAATTGTAGCATGTTCTCTCTTGTGATCTTGCAATTCATCAGCTAATCCTTCTGAAAATTGAAAAGGCATGTATTTTCTCTTCGTAATGTAGGTAACATCAATGGGAAGGGAATGACAGAGCGCATTCACAGTCTCAACCTTCACAACTTCAGCAACTCTGTGCTCGAGACACTAAATGAGCAGCGAAACCGGGGACATTTCTGCGATGTGACCGTCCGAATCCATGGAAGTATGCTCAGAGCTCACCGCTGTGTATTGGCCGCTGGCAGCCCCTTCTTCCAAGACAAGCTGCTTTTGGGATACAGTGACATTGAGATTCCATCTGTGGTCTCAGTGCAGTCTGTTCAGAAGTTGATTGATTTCATGTACAGTGGGGTGCTTCGGGTATCCCAGAGTGAGGCCTTACAAATCCTTACTGCAGCCAGCATATTGCAGATCAAAACCGTCATTGATGAATGCACTCGTATTGTCTCTCAAACAGTCGCAAGCACCGGTTACCCAACCACAAGAGTCTTGAACCAAGTAACACCACGAGGAACACCAGAATCTGGTTCATCGGGGCAGAGTAGTGATACCGAAACTGGGTATGTACAAGCTCACTCTCAGCGTAATGTTGAGCGAATCTATTCCTCCCTTTATGCCTGCTCTGGAATACCAGTACAAAATGGCACTGGAGAGAGATCGCTCTACGGTGCACCGGTCGTCAGCCATCACAGCACGCAACTGGTCCTGCAGAGGGAAGCGAATGTAAATAATCCTGCCTGGATAACCAGAATCCAAGAGCGAACACAGCAGATGGAGAGGTACCTTTCCACACCAGAAACCACACACTGTCGCAAGCAACCACGCCCAGTTCGCATCCAGACCCTTGTGGGCAAAGTTCATATCAAGCAGGAGGCTGAAGATGAATATGATTATGATTATTATGGAAAACAGAAAAGAAACACCTCAGAGCAAAATGAATCGGAAGAGTGCAATGAAGATACTGACCAAGCTGAAGGTACTGAGAGTGAACCAAAAGGAGAAAGTTTTGACTCTGGTGTTAGCTCTTCCAATGGGACTGAAACTGATGCAATTGACCAACAGTTCATTGCTGGCATCAGCAGAGGAGGACAATCAGATTTCAGACCATCTGAGCAGAATGAGCTTCCCACTGAAGACGGCCAACAGCTCGGCAACTTGAATGCTCCTTCTCCAGAAAGGACTTACAGCACGGAAATGGATACCACAGGTCCCCAAAACAGTGATGGAAATACTGCATGTGAAAAAGAATTTCAGCAAGCTCCAATGAGCTCTGTGATTTCAATCTCTCAAAACAATCAGTCGCAGACAACAACTCAGCTTTATCTGAGGCAATCAGATACCCAGATCACCAACGTGAGAATGCCACTGACCTTAACTAGCACTACTCCTGTCATTGGCACCGCTGGGAGTACGTATATACCCACACTTTTCACCACTCAGAACACTACCAGTGGCAAACTGTTTCAGTTCACTCTGCCACAACCACTCTCAAGCCAACAGACACAATTTATAACGGTTCCGCATCCCAATGTTCCAACCTTTACTACACAGTTGCACCCACAACAATCTCAGTCAACAATGCAGAGCACAAGTGGACAGACTGAAAAAAAACCCTATGAATGCACTCTTTGTAGTAAAACCTTCACTGCAAAGCAGAACTATGTGAAACATATGTTTGTCCATACAGGTAAGAGATTACATTTATGAGCAGCATTACTTCGTTTTAAAAACAAAACATTTTCCTAATGGTTTTTTTATAGCTAAAGTTTTCTAACAAGGCATATAATTATTTAGCATTTTCATTCATCACCAATGTTTCATAATCAAAATATTAAACAGAAATTTGTGGATTAGCTATCAGCACTCTCTGAGATTCATTCTCAGCACAGTGGTGCTGCTGGTAAAGCTGCTGCTTCACAGTGCCAGACACCAGGGTTCAATTCTGAACTTGGGTGTTGTCGGTGTGGAGTTTGCATGATCTCCTTGTGAGCACATGGGTTTCCTCCGGGTGCTCTGGATTCTTCCAACATTCCCAAAGGCATGAGGGTTTGGAGGTTAATTAGGCTCGATGAATTGCCCCTAATATGTAGAGAGTAGATGGAAAAAGTGGGATAACATAGAACTAGTGTGAAGGGCAGATCAATGATCTGTGTAGACTCGGTAGGCCAAAGGGCTACATTCATGCTGTATATATTAAACTAAAACAAAAAAAACTATCAATACTGTGGCTGTGAAATGTGGGTAAAGGTTGGCACAACTACATAATGCATCAAAATATATCTATTCTCAAAAAGGTTTATTAAGTGTGTGATGGGATACATTTCACCTTGCTGAATCAGTGCAACGGTAACCATAATCAATGACCAGAGAATTATAATGGCACAGAAAATAACTGTTTAGTTCATTGAGTCCACGTTGGTTCGTTGTCAGTAATCCTAGCAGTCCCATTCTCCCATAGTTTCTCCATAGCCTGGCCAGTCAGTTTCTCTTAGTTTTGTGAATCGGTTTCTCCTAGTCATGAGGCGGTTCAAAATCAGCAGATTAGCAAAGTTCACTTGATCAAAGACCCCACTGACAGACTTGACGATCAAGAACCAATGCCAGAGATGAGGCACATTCCAGTGCATATAATCCACATGCAGCATTGCAGCAGCCCATTGAGTTTATTTCAATTACATTTCCTCTAACACTAGATGAAGTTGATTTTGGCAGGGGGAAAAAATCATATAAATTTAACTTTGATTGACAGTTAATCTTGAAGTTGGCCCCGTAACTCTCATTAATTAGATATCTAACAGACATTAAGCCCCTAATTTAGATTTTTCACAGTCAATTAGTTGATCAGGAATAATTGGTTCTTTCTGCAAGCTTCAGTAATGTACATTGCCATCTGTGTTGAAAAAGGATCTGAGGTAATGATTTAAAAATTGGATCTTGCAAGCTGGAAGTATACAGACCACCATATGGAAGAGGGGCCCCATTGCCTGAATCACCTTTTATGTTCTTTGCATATTCAAATATGTCCTTAAGGATAATTCACAGACCACAACTAACATGCTTCAAAGCTTGAATGTGGAAAAATGACGTTTCCCCTCCCCCCCATTCGCACATTAAAACCTAAAGAGCTGCTGAATCCCCTTCATTCACGGTGACTATGACCATTCACTAACATTGTGCCTCACTCATTTGTAAGTAGTCCTATTTATTTGTCAATTTTTTCTGATTTAAATTGAAATAATATCTGATAAAACATATTCATTTGACAAGCTAAGATTGTGTTTTATTTCAGTAAATCAAAATGCTGTGAATAGATTCTGCATTAATTTCCCTGATTTTGTATATATCTCATTAGATATTGGCCTGATAACAAAATCTGGTCTTTGCGTGTGCATTACTTCATTGACACTGAACCAAAATAACAAATCCAATGTGTAAATCCAATAACATAACAGCAGGCTCCTATTCGGGAAGTACAATGTTTGCTAGGGTGGCTAAGCCTTTGTTCAGTTGGTGAATTCCATGTCCAAAACCTACAGGATGCAGACAGATAAAATAAATTCTTAAAATCATCCAATTTGGCTGTAACAGCAATCTTGTAACATTAACTATTGAACTGCTGGCAAAAACAATGCAGTTAATTATTACAAGCTCAGGATCGATCACTCCGAGGAATTTTGTCTGTGTGGACTTTGTCATACTTCTTCCTATAACTGCATGGATTCCCTTGGGTACTCTGATGCCCTTTCACATTTCAAATTAAACTAGTTTGTGGGTTAATTGGCAACTGTAAATTACCCTTAGTGGAGGGTCTGGAGTAACACGGCAGGGGAGTGGAGAATTGA
Organism: Amblyraja radiata; assembly: GCF_010909765.2. Classification (NCBI taxonomy): domain Eukaryota; kingdom Metazoa; phylum Chordata; class Chondrichthyes; order Rajiformes; family Rajidae; genus Amblyraja; species Amblyraja radiata. The sequence goes on along the minus strand of NC_045969.1, from coordinate 36,825,672 downwards.
CGGGCATACAAGAAAGAGCAGGTTACATGGAAACAAGTGACCGACTGGGACTGATGTAATGCTCTGAGAATCATCATAGAGGAAATAATCCAAATGGTTGTTCACTGTATCATTAAAAAAAAGAGAAATATGAAATTTGAGTAGTAGTGTTAAAGAATCGACTCAAATACCACAAAATTCAAGCTGCCTCTAGTTATGCACATGACAAGCTCTTTCATGAAAATATTTATATAGCATAACCCATTCAAATTTATGACTCCAAATCTATTGCTCGCTACCGCTGCTCCCTATTGCCAGCATAGAACTTTTGAAAGTGCCTAATCACAATTCCATCTGCTTAATTTGTTGAGTTGCAAAGAGCGCATTCAGAATGTTAGTATGGACACGAGGTGCTGGAGTAACTCAGTAGCATCAGGCTGCATCTATGGAGAACATGGATAGGTGATTTTGGACCGAGGGCCTTCTTCAGACATCTTTCCCTCATCTCTCTGAGTTCTGTGAGAGCTTCTCTCACTGCTCTCCCTCTGTGATTTCTGCTGCTCTCCTGCTCAACGCCCATGTTCTGACCCAGACTCACTACCAAAGCCATGCGTGTTTCTTCAAGACTTGCCTTAGTCCTTCTCTCTCCAGAATGCTAGTGTTTAAGATTTATAAACGGCAGATTGCATGTGCACTCCTGATCAAGTAAAATAACACAACTAAATCTCCAACTGTTATAGGGCCACATTATAATAAATACTCCATGATATAGTTCTATAAGCATACTCTAAATTTGCGAATGTTTACCGAAAGAGACCAGATGGTATGGGTTGCCTAAAACTAAGGTAGATACACCAGGTAGTGTGAATCAGCTGTATAATATTGATATTCAGATCTCTAAAATGCTGCTTATAAATTGAGAATTCTGTCTAAGAAACAGTTGACTAGATTACTGTAGATGACTGAAAAAGTATATTCCAGTGCCTATGGAACTCACTACTTTAGCATGTCTACTCTATGCTGACGTGTTTGAAGTGTTTCTGAAGTGTTTGAGAGCATCCACTTTTGATTGCTGTGCAGAGCGTTGGCACAATGGTAGCATCCCATTTTGCTGCTGTGGAAAGCATTAGAGGTTCTTGACCGCTTCAAGAATGCTTCTAGCCGATGTCTGTTGCAAACTATTCAACTCTCAGATGAAAGAGTTCTGAAAGGAATCCCCCTACATTTCATTATCAGGGATTAGCATTGAAGAAATCAGCATGAAGAAATGATTGACCAAACTAGGTTTGCATACTCTGGAGTTTAGAAGAATAGCATGGATTTAATTGAAATGTAAAAGATCCTGAAGGGTCTTGAAAAGATGGATGTGGAGACAACGATTTACTTTTTGGTGAAATCCAAATCTGAAGATCAGTGTTTAAAATTGACGAGTCTTCCATTTTAATCAGATATGAGCTATGGGAGTCTTTGGAACTTTCTCATAGGGCAGTGGGAGCAGAGTCTTTGAATGTGTTGAAAGAATAGGTGCATGGATATTTGGTGAGCGGTTATTGGTGAGAGGTTATTGCAGGAGATGGGACTGCAGTGTTGAGGTTATAATTAGGTCAGCCATGATTTTATTAAATAGTGAAGCAGGCTTAGGGACCAAGTGACCTGCCAGTCCTAAATAATAGGTTGGTGCAGATTCCTTCAGCTTTTTTATTATTGCCAGCATAAATGCAGTTTATTTTCAAAGGTGTAATGGTTTGAAAATTCTTGGAATATCAATGGTGCTTTAATGTTGTTTTTATAGCCACAGTCCTATTTCGAAGTTAGTTAAAATGTTGCTGGAAAGGCACTTTGAAAATGTCACTGTATTTTGACAAATTAGAGATTGCAACTGATAGACCCGTTTCATAACCATAGTATTTATGGATTGCTGGTTGACAAATTTATACAGTCTTATTTCTCTCTAACCCAGCATGGCAGCTTGTAAAATTATAGCAGGGCTGACAGTAGCTAATGTATAAATACTATTTTGCAACTCTACACTGAAAATGTTGTCAATTTAACTGATTGAAATAGAATAGTCCTCTATTTCTTAGTGCTGCAAATCAAATTGAGAAACTGTAGTATTTAAAAGTCTTTGAATATGATTAACTTTTCTTGTTTTTAATTGTTAAATGCCTTATAGGGGAAAAGCCACATCAGTGCAGCATTTGTTGGCGATCATTTTCTTTGAAGGATTATCTGATTAAACACATGGTGACGCACACTGGTGTAAGAGCCTACCAGTGTAGTATCTGCAACAAGCGTTTTACCCAAAAGAGCTCCCTCAACGTCCACATGCGGCTTCACCGTGGTGAGAAGTCCTACGAGTGCTACGTCTGCAAAAAGAAGTTCTCCCACAAGACCCTACTGGAGAGGCACATGGCACTCCACGGCACTGGCTGCTCTGAGGTGACTACATATGTCTGCTCTGTTTGCCCGGCCAAGTTTGACCAAATCGAGCAATTCAATGATCATATGAGAATGCACGTTTCCGATGGTTAAGAAACTTCTTTGAGAACAAATTTGGAATTAATTTTTAAAAATAACATTTTTAAAACAAAAAGCGCTGGCATATTATTATCAGCAGCAAGATGTTCAAGAATTCTTCAGGATGGTGGCCTTAATGCCTGTTATTGTGTGTGCTCCACTGGCTGGATGACCACTACAGGCCTCAAGATTTTTTCCTCTCATTCAGCTCTTGTTTATTGCTAGCGTGTTGAACACTTCAAAGGCCTACTATCTCTACAGATCTAAACCAGTGTTGCATTATCTAAGGTGGAATTTTCTTTGAGATGATTACACAGCACGAGGTCCGGTAAACTGTGGTATGCAACATCTTTTCAAGTACAAGTACAATACTTGGTATGTATTGACATTTCTGTGTTCTGATGGTCACAAAATTTGCCTTTTACCGAAGATGACATTGTATGTATAGTGGTTGTAATGACACTGGCAGTTATTTATTATTTACCTGCTATGGGCAGGTCACTTACACAGATGGGTTTCATTTTGAAAATCAAAAGGTTTAATATATAATGCAGCATCCGTGCAACTGCAGTTAGGTACAAGAATTTATTTCACAAATGTGCAAACAACTCAATGTTATTTCAATGAGAAAAAGCGCAGTGAGTTTTATTTCCAATTGCAGATGGTTCCATTAAACGTTTACTACATGGATGTGCATTTTTTTCACAACAGTATTTGAACAGAGGCAAGGCTTTTTGGAACTTTTGCATACACTGCCACTAATATTCAGAAGACCGTTAAGGTTGCAAGATGAGCTGAATTGAAGGAAGTTTTTTTCCCCCACAATGTGTGGTTGATAACATTCAAAATGAACATATAATCAATGTGGTCTGTTTGACATGCTGTCATTTTGATTGCTGCTCCTATTTTGTCTCTTATTTTATCTTCAGACTGTCAATGATGATTATTCCGATCAATTTTAAAATATTTTGATTAATTTGCTGTTGCCATAAGATTAATTAGAGTTCCATGGTGCACTATTAACAGTGCACCCAAATCAGTCAGTCAGTCATTATAATGAATAGGAAATTGAAAATAGCTGCTATTTGTGCAGCATGTACAAAGTTTGAGGGAAGTGTGTCTTGATGAGATGATATATTTCATCGGATATCTTGTTCATATTTCTTGTCCTTAAACTTAGAAACAAACATTGTGAGGAAATAATGCAGTCTAAAAGTCTTGTGTATCTTTACAAAATGAATTTTAGCTGGAAGTAAGCAATTTACTGCATGTATTAGCTTTGAAGTAATTCCCATGTGAGCGACATTTTTTAGGGCCCATTGACCAAGATGTACCCCATGGATGATTCTCAGCTTATTTTGTTTTTAAATCCTGCGGTTCACCTCTAGGTTTTATTTCATTTTGGAATCATAATTGTAAACAACTCACATTTATATCTAACCACAGATTTTCATTATTTTGACTACAGATGATCACTCTTAATATAAAAAAGCCTCTTTGCACCAGTTTATTTGATTCCAGTGAGTTCAACAAATATGCACTACATTATGGTTATTAGCTAATTTTTACCTGTGGGTACATACTAGAGTATCTCATTTTCACAGTGGAATTGATTATCATACTAACTTGCGCTGAAATACTATCCTATTCTCTATATGTTTCTGTGTTGCAGATCTAATTTGATGTCTGTAATACAGTCTGTTTAACAAATACTAAACCATTTATCTAGTTTAATTTTCATTTATAGAAATTACTTCTTCACAATTGGGGTTATCATTTATGAAGCTTTTTTTTTAATGTCTGTCAGGTTTTTCTGTAATTTGGTTTCAATGTTTAACTAATAATCTCACACAGTACGTTTGTTTGTGTAGGTGTAGAGTTATTAATTTGTGCGGATCTGAATTAAGCGATAGCTAATAAATAATTAATGGTGCTTCCTAGGTTGATGACTGCCCTACTAAATCAGTTTAGTTCCATGTCCTTATGGGGTTAACTATTTCTGCAGGCAGTTAATCCAATGATTTTGTTAGAACTTTTGAAAATAATATATCGTTAGGCTGATTTATCTAATCATGTAGGGAATAAAGTAGGGCTAATGACTGCCAGACTTGAACTTTAAGTATCACATCTTTCATGCATGTGTAACATGTAATGCATACTTCATAGTCTTTCTGTGATCAATGTTAAACTTTTTCACAGTCTCACCAAGATAGTTTAGCTATTTAGTAGAGTAAAAGTTTTAAATGTTATTGATGTTTCATTTGAATCTGGTAAAACGTGTCTACAGGTGGCTACAGTATTACAGCAAAAGTTACATGCTTTCTTCGTTAAAATAAGAGCTGATGTTAAGCTTGAATAACTAACCAGAGAAGTTTAAAAACAAATAAATTCTGTAGGTATTAATTGATTTTTTTCTTTCTCACTATTTTGACTGACTGACAATTGAGCTCTGAAAAAAATATGGCAACAATAATTTTAATCTTTGAGAGGCAAATGGGTCCGAGAGGTTTTGTTGGTTTAACATTATGGAATACTGGTTTAGATCTTGAGATTTTAAAGTGCAAACATGAAAGTAAGGGTGGCTTTAAGCTAGGCATTAGCTACAACAAGTGGAAGCCTCTTGTATGATATTAGCTGTTTTACTGGAATAGTGTCCTGTGGAAGGAGTATTTAACCAAGCTTAACTTTGCAATGCAGTATTTGTTTATACAATAGTACACATTTACATTTTACTACAGGATAGACCTGCCTTGCAATATTTAATACAATCACGTTGAATCACTTGCATATCACCAGCCCACTGCATTCACAGTGACTCTTGGTTTCCTCAACATTTGTCCTTTATATTCAATGAACCCATCAGTCAGACATAGGAATGTGTACTAACAAGACAGTATTAGATTACTGAAGTTTAACAGTTCAGAAATTGTGAAACATAGAAATGAATTTTCTAAATGTACAACCCACTATGCATGTACAGCGCAGTCTAAAATACCTTTGGTATTTTATTTTGCATTTTTGGAGACAATATTCTGAATCACGGAGGTAATCAAAAGATTAAAAAAGTATGCATTTTAATATACAAAACTAACTAGCTATTCTGTCCATAGTCTTACTGCATATGTGATATTTATGCATTAATTCATTGTCTGATGCAAAATATTTCTTTATGGTTCTGGGTTGTACATATAACTTGCATTGTTTACTCTTGAACTAACCTGAAAGTTTACGAACTCAGTGTAGAATTTTACTTTTTTTTAAATCATTTGTTTTCTTTAAAACAAGTGTTACTAATGCAATGTGTCACGTCAGTAGTGTAGATCAGTGCCTTTAAATATATATAAACATGGCATTTAAAATAAAATGCAAAAACCTTTATAAACCTATTTTCTGCGGGACACTGTGCATTTTGTATGAGCAAATTCACCAATGATAGCAGAATAAAATTAATCATCAGTCTGGATTTTTTTGAAGAATGCATAATTGATATGGGAACAATTGGAGTTATAGCATGCCCTGCTGAGGAACAATAGTATTAAGGTTTACATCTAAAGTATTCTTGGAACTCTGAAAGTATCAGCAAATATTGCACCAAAACAGAGCAACTGCCTTTAAACAAAATAATGAAAATAATGCCCAAATGTAATTTTAAAGAATCATTTTCAGATTGCCCCATTGGTTTCCATTAATCCTGGCCCCATTGTCCTTTGTCAGAATGAGATGACTTAAAAAAAATCCAGCAGAAACTCCCTATTTCAAATATCATTTATATTGTATTAATGATTTAAGATTTAACTTCAAGAGATCCTGTCTATGGATAAACTAGGATTTGAATCACATTGAGTAATTCTGTTGGGAATTTTCTATTTTATTTTGATTATATAAACTTAATTATGCACATTTAATATGACTATTAAAACCAAAGAAAAACTTGCAAGGTGAATTGCAAACCTTATTTTGGAACTAATATTTCACCCCTAATATTAAAGAAAAAGTGAGGAACTAAATATCTTTTTAATGTTGCAGTAGATTTTTCATCTTATTTTTCTTTCCCATGTAAATAAGAATGTAGTATTATAGTAAAAGGTAGCATTATGTAATTAATGGATAAAATCATGGATTTATAAACATATAACCTTTTCTTTTAATTTGGCACATTTCTGGGATATAATTAACAGGCTTACTCTCTTGGAGAATCAATCAGTTGGCTATACTTGACATATAGCTAATTTATCTGATTGGATATTGCGTTCAGACCACAGATTAGAAATGAGCAGCTTCCAGGATCATTTTCTTTTCTTACAAATGAAATTAATGAACTTTACACCAGATATTGAGTGGTCGTAATTTTCTAATTAATCTTATCTAGAAACATGATTTCAACCTAAATAATCAACTCTTAGCTGCCATCAAAAATGAATAAAACTGGTAAGTTCTTCAATGCTGATCAATAGCATGAGGAGTTAACAATTTTCATTCAAAAGGTAAACAACTACCCCCTCCCTGCCCCCACCCACCCAATTGCAAAATAGGTTATCTTTTTTGACACTGGTTTGCTTTTGAAGTCATTGTTTCTGATCACTGTTTGAAGATGTGATTGGAGAGAGGGTTAATAGATTCATGAGTTTTACACTTCTGTGTTCAAAATTCTAACAGTAATCAATGGCAAGTTATGGTACAACACATGCCCATCTGATAAATTGAACCAATGAAAATGTTACACGGGGTCTTTGCACCTTATTATACATTTGCATTATAATTTTCCTTCTTGAAATTAGATGCAGTATACAATTGTTAGATTTATGTAACTGTAAAGGCCATTATTCCTGTAACAAATCTGTTAAACTATTCAAATAATCTTTGGGTTTATCTATTTGGTTAGATAGAAATGTGAGCTTGCACAATCCGATGAGAATCTAGAGGCATTAATTGTACTTAGCTCAACAATATATGCATCATTATAAATCTACCAGCATCTGTCGAATGCAGCATTAATAAGGTGATTTACTAAATATCCTCTTGTTGAAGTTTCAGAGCAAAGAGAACAGATTAAGAAGGAAGTATGTAATTTAAGGGTTAAAGAAACCACCATTCATCTTTACTTCTAAGAAATAACATTTAATAAACAAGCTTCCCAAAAACACAGTACCATTTGTGCTCTGAGCCAAAAGGTTTTCAAGTAACACTTCAAAAATAAGTTTAAGATAATTCATGAGAAATGCACCCAGATTATCAGCCACCCCTTTAGAATGTGCACTTTTTCTTAAATAATATACTGTATGTGATCGAGCAATAATATTTAAATAGAGTTTTATTTTAAAATAGTTTTAATGTAGAATTGTTTTCCATTTAAGAAGTGTGCAAACGGTGACTTTAAAATTGCTTCCATCTGCATCTCGCTATTCTGAAATAGGAAAAGGTGAAAATATAGATGGGCTATCGCTGCCTCAGAATAGAAAGGTGATGTTTTAATGTGTATTGTTGACAACTTTCTAGCATATTTAAACAGGATATTCAGTTATTCTATAGTATAGTGATAACCTCCATTTGTCAAGAATGTATGGCAAAAAAAAACATTTGTACTGATGCAAATGCTGAAAGTAAAGCTGAAAGGAAAGACCAATTGGTGATCACCACTGAGCTCTGTTTTCCAAGGTCATGGCAACAAATATAGATTGCATTTTATTTCCTGAATTTCAGATTAAATCTTTTAAAAATCCTCTTTCTGTAGAAAGCAAAAAAAACAATAGGTTACAGCATTATCATCTTTATGCCCAGTAACAAAATGTCAGTATTGCCAGTGATCAATTCACAGATGTTAATACAAGTCAGTGTGACCACTTACTGCTTCTTTGTCATATAACTAAAATATTTTAATTACACATTAACAGGAATAATTGCAGGAATAAAAAAAGGCCTATACAGCATTAATTTTATTTAAAGAATTGATAGAATTGCCTCTTTCCAATGCTCAACAGCAAGTGGGTTGCATACAGAAGATGAAACAGCTTAAGGTGTGCAGTCAGACTGTACCAGTGGAGCAGTCCATTGATGCTGGATTTAGTCAACTAGCCACTGTTTTTTCTCAATATGTAAATAAAAGATATGGGTCAGTATAAAACAAGTTTGGTAAGGATCCAGTACTTTGTATTTTTAAGGGTTTTCATTTAACCTGTGCACCTATGCGGTTGTGCATTCTTTCAGCTTTTAAATCATGTTTCCATTGTGATTCGTTGCTTCTTTTGGAATTTTTTAATATGATTTTCTAGGGTACAGTTCTTTATTAGCAGGAGCAGGAAACAAAGCTTTTTTTTCCAGCCTTTTTACTATTACTGATATATTTACAATTTCAGTTGAAACTTTAATACTTTTTCATCAAAACTAGTGTGTACTGAATGAATTTCAGGATTGGATTGCAAAGACTCATACCAAGGAAATCAATCAGTCTCTATTTCTCAGTTTATCCCAGAATAACGGTTTGACTTTTTAAATAAAATGTAATATCTGGAACCTGAAGTAGCTGGAAAAGCATAAGACTATCAGGTTAACTGTAGTGTTACAACATAGATTTATGAATCTCTTCTGGTTTAAAGATTCATACTATAGAAAGACAAATATAACCCAGTCAGCATAGGCTATAATACACTCCTGTTGTATTTCACAATTTTACACCTTGAGTTGCTAAATTAATAATGACCCGACTCTCTGGATGCCAATATAATTTTTTTAGAAAGTGTCCAAGTGATAAGACTATGTCTTACTATTCAAATACACTATCTTGTTGCTGTCTTGTAAAGTCAGCACAACCCTAGTGTGCAAGTTAATGGTGGTGTTATGCACTGAAATAACTGAACTGCATGTAAGATTTCCACTACTGACCAGCATTCACACTCAAAACATTTGCACACGTAAGGGCTAAAATGAACCTTTTTTTGAGGTGGGATGGGATTTATTGCATGTGAATAGAACCAAACCAGTGTTAGTGTCACATCCAGTCAATGCCTAATGTAGTCACCAAATGTAAAGTTGAACCCACAGGTGGGAACACTAGTACAGGACACTAGCTGGTAACACATTTGACACGACACTAAATCAGCACTTTGCTTTCCCTGTAAATGAACACTAACCCAAAAAATTTGAATCGGTTAACATTTGTGACAAATCTACTGAATTTATTATGCCTTGACATCTGCATTTTTGGTTTTATTATTGTTTCTGTCAATTAATTGGATTTAGATAAAGAGATTTAGAAGGAAAACAAATTGCATCTTTCTTCTACACAAATATAGCATTTTTATCCAAAACGTCTTTTCCACATCTTTTCTAAGGCTTTGTACCATGACCTCACACATGGGAAATGAGTGAAATGCTTTTGGTGCATGGGCTGACAAAGGCATACTCTAATGTTATCATATACAAAGCCTTCCCTTGGATTTCACTTTAGTTAAATTATTAGTCACGGAATTGAAGTAACCAGTAACATGATTGAATCTTTGGACCATTAAAGTAAGTTCCTAATGAATGGGATGAGCTAACAATTCAATTTGGAACCCTTTGCCCAGGACCAAGTAATCTTCAGCTAATAGCATTTGTTGCACTCTTGGTGCAGTCTCAATTGGAAGAATAATTCATGGAAAAATCATAGTTTGGGAATAAATTGACTCAGAAACTCAGTTTGTCACATACAATAATGTTTTATTGGTCTTATCATTTATCATTGTCCAATAATTCACCAAATTTCAGCAGTATCTTACCCGACCCTACATTCAGCCATGGGTTTATTGAAATGGGAGGCATCAGTTCATCTAACAAAATAGTTGCACTCTTAATCTGGCATGTAAATAGTTTTATCTCCAATTCACAAAAACCTAAGTAATTATGTCATAATGACTGAAAATGCAGATGTCTTTTCCAGCCTTTGCCAAAATCTGATTTGTTTCAAAAGTAGAATCTGATTGCCTTAAGACACTTAAGTGACAGCCAACAATTATGTTGTAAGAACAGGCCGTTGGGCGTTTTTCCTAGGTACAAAATATCAGATTCATTCACTTTACTGTTGTGCACCTTTTCTACTTTATTAGCCCAACACTGTTGTGATGATAATTATTTTATATTTGTTTTAATGTGACTACTGTAGACCAAAAATAAGACTTTAATTTTACAATATTTACCCAATCATATTCCATTTAATTTATTTTAAAACTCATGATGGGAAAAGCATTTAGTAACTTTAAAAGATGTCCTGAGAGCATCATAAGTTTAAAAAAAAAAAGTTTTTAAAAAAATGAGGCTGCAGTTGCAAAAATATGAAGGAAGATGAAGTTTGGTTGCTCACAGATTCTTATAGATTAGTGGGTAAAACCATTTCTTGACTTTTATCTTATATTCTTATTCTTTTTCTTGCAGCTAATGTTTCTTTTTTATAATCTGCTATTTTTATTTTTGTAAGCAGTTTATCTCCATTTAAGATGAAAATTTATCACAGATTGTGTATAGTTTTTGTTTTGTTTATGGAAAGCACTGGACAAGTTTGACATCCCCTTTAATATAAGGTGATGTACAATGATTTTGATTGCTTGCTGAATGTTTTTTTATTCCTAATTATAAAACACTAGGATGGTTTTGCATCTTCCATATTTTATGCAAAAACATGTATGTGCCCTATACTTAAAAAAAGAAGCTCTAGGCGGCATTTTTCTATGTTTTGTGGAAAATAATCCTTTTGAATGGTAGGAAAATATTTTTTGTTGTTGTACTATTTTATATTTTTAAAATGATACATTTATTGGTATAAGACTGTTTTGGTGAAGGAATTAAATGAAAAACAAAGTCTGCCCTTAAGAATGCTGCAGTAGCCTGTTTTGAAACTAATTATTGATGTGTGTTCAATTGGTTTTGTCTGTTTATTGTTACAACAGTTTGGATGACTAATTAGGGGTTTTTAAGGGCGTTTTTGATTTGTCAAACACACTGGATTGTGAGTCTTTTGTAATGTGTGGGACTATTTTTTGTGATACAAACAGCAGCACTCTCTCAAGCAGTCCTTTTTCACTGCCTTTGTCCTTGAAATTAAAGTAATGGATTTGAGAACAGGGCAGACAAATGAAAGGCAAACTGGAGATATTTAATGAACACCTATATAGGAAGACTAAATCTTTTGTTAGTGGCAATGTTCTATTTCTGCTTTTTACAAGTTTCTGCTCAGAACAGTTTTAGGGATTTTGCTTGTCTGAAAGATAAACAGGCTATGAGAGAAATCCTTAAAGTGTATTGCTAATCGTGTGTGTGATTGCACATCTAATAAGTATTAAACAATTCTATAAACTATTTAATCTTGTAATAAAATGCACATTATAGTACACCATTATGAATAGAGCATCTCCTATTCTGGCTGATTTTGTTCTCTGAGTAACAAAACAGGTGCCTATATTTCTGTAGAAGTTCTGGTGCAAGCTTATTGTTCTTCCCTGAGTATTCAGTGTTGCACATATGCCTTTCCACTTCTATAACATTAAGTCTATGTGCCTTCTGTTTTTGTTTCTATTATATTGACATTTGAATGGTGAAAATCAGAAGAAGCATTTTAAACCATTCCAAATAAGGTTTGTCTTGTTCTAGAGCCCAGCCTTCTTCAAACAAACAGCATTATTCAGACTAGTGAAAATATCCTTATAAGCACTGAATTGTAGATTTTTGTTGCATTTGCAACTTTATAAAATAATGTCTATATGAATTTAGATTCCACTGTGATTTCAATGTCCAAAGTTATAGTTTATACATTTTTCACATTAGCACACTTTTTAATAAATACAAATATTACCTTGTTTGATAGTGTGATATAACAGGCTGAACCTATTTTGTTGACATTCTATTGAATGAATTAAAGTGCATTTTACTTCTGAATTTCTATGGTAGAACATCCATGTTGCCTTTGGTAAACACTTGCTGCTATTAACTCCGAACACTCAACTCCATTTAAAAGTGTGATTCTGCAAGTGTATTTGGGAGCTATCTGGGCTAATAGATTTCTAAAATTACATTGGCATCATAAAAAGTAATATTCTTAGGTCTTCATTGGTGTGCCTGCTCTACACCCATTGTCATATTGCTCTTCTTAATAAACACATGTCTGTAGAAATTAACTAGCACAAAATTTTACAGACATTGCGCTTTATGCACTAGTCAGTCTACTTACTTGGCCAAAAGTACAGTAGTACAGAAAGTTGTAATTTTCACATTCTTTGCACGTATTTCTCGTTCACAGGTTGAATATGTACCTGATTAAATTGGCCATTATAGATTAATACCTGAAATAACACAGCTTTGGTTTGAATCTTAGCACTTTAATTTTGAAGTCTCATGTCCCTTTCAAGCCATCTTCTCGCTTTTTACATTTATAACTTTTGCAGACAATGGAAAAGATACAGAATTTGGTTTAAAAATGCATATCCCAATGTTGTTCGATGCTGGATATATTACTGATAAAGTATTAAGTAGATGCACGATTGCATTCACACAATACATTATTCAGTGCTTCACAATCCCATAATATCTATTTCATCGGAGCATATTTTTGCACCAGTTCAATTTTGCGCTCTGACGGAAGTACAGATGGTCAAAATGGGAACTGTGTACTGTACAGGAATGGTGTTTCTTATTTTTATATCGTAATTTTGAAAAAATGTTGTGAGAAACGCAAACATTCCTTATGCATACAGTATCTACTATTTGTACTTTGGTCTTTCACTGCTCTGTTAAATAAGATGTTAAACAACTTACAGATTTTATTGCTAATCTACATGCCGCTTTTGGGCTGGCTTGATGCTACTTAGTGCTAATAATTGATCCAAAGAGGTCCACTTTCACCACTGTCAGTTATTAGCTTAATGGACAATGCTAAATTTGAGATAAAACTTCAGGTTTAACTCAAAGCTGTGTTTCACACGGTCGGCCTACTCTTTTCAAAGATCTCCTGTCAAGGTTGTTATTAAATATTTCCAGTATAAGTGCTGCTACTATGTATTAGAAATGAGACTCTTTTTGTCAGTACAAATGTGCAGTGGTCTGTGCTGAAGGAGATTAGTTAAACTGGCAATGTTCATTTTCTTGTTCACTTGCCATGGTTGAGCCATCTTGGTACAACAGGTGAAAACTAGCATTTTGGGTTTTTCAAACAGTTGAATAATCTTGTCTTGGTGTAAGGGATCACTTTAGAAATGTTGGCTTGTTATATTTCCAAAAATGTAGATTGTGAAGCACCTTATGCTTGTTGACCAATTTTGTAGAGGTCAGCAGTTTACTGTTTCTGTTCTGCACCTTACCTGTTATATGGAACACGTACCCTTTTTTCCCTTGTATAACGTCCTGCCTTTTTTGCCTTGTGTATGAGCCCTTTACCTGATATTAAGGGATTTATTAATTTGTATTAAAGGTCAATTGAGAAAGTTACAAATCTACCCCAGTTATTGAGATAGTTGAATGACTGCTATTCCTCCCCATAGCAAATGTGTGTAATAAAACATGAGGGGGAGCCGAGTATATACAACAAAGGAAAACAATCTCTTATTGAAAATAAATTCAAAAATTAAACTTTGGAAAGAGACCTTCACTGATGAGAGGATAATTTTTTCACTTCTGACATTTCTTAGTTTTATTCAGAAAATTTAATATTATCCTCGGCAGTGAAGCATCCTCTGGTCTCAATGTTTGAAATTAAGTGTCAGTTTATCAAAGTACCCCAAAGCAAAGGGGGTTCAAAAACAGGTACCATTAAATTGTGATGTTATACTTACAGGGTAGCTTTCTGACCTTTTCAGTTGACCGTCCAAGAAACAGGCTAGCATTTTTGAAGTGATCTCCAACTTTACCCCCATTTACTATAGTACAGTATGTTGGTATAAATTCAAGTACAATTTTCAAGTGCTTTAAATCCTGCCAGATTTATTAAAGCAACAGTATCCTAACTTGCCATTTATTAGACTGTATTTCTCATGTATTACCTGTGACATGTGTATTGTTAACTAGCTGTATGCTTCATTATGTTATTGTGACATTTGAATACTGTGAAGTTTTATCTGCATACTTACTTTATACTGAAGTATTAAGCCTTAAATTTGTTCGTGTGAAAGAATAATTGACATTCTGGGGATGAAGATTTCTTTTTTTAATGTTACCAGCACTTTTTTGTAAGTTTCACTTTCCAAGTTATTGTAAAGTTCACGCTGTAGTGAAGTTTGAACATGAAGGAATAAAAACTCTAGTACTTTCCCGTATTGAAAAGTTGTACTTACTGTATTCTTTTAATTTTCTGGGCATTGTACTGAAATAATGATCATAAATGTGTTTTAATAATTCTATTCACCATTCCCTTTTACAGCTACAAAAATGATTTTTATTTCCTTAAATTGCAGATTACTTTACCATCCTGTGGCTCAGGTTAAATAACTGTATTTTAGGGGGCTACCTAGCTTGTGAAGCAGGCACAGGTTTAATATACATTTGTCCCAACCACATTCAGCCCAGTGTATGGTCAACATCGAACTCGTGCTACCTGTTCATTATAATGATTATAAGCATGAAGCAAATTATTTATATTCATGTACTTTCATCACCGTCGCAAAATTTAAAATAGGCCTTTACCTATAAAGGGTTGTTATTATTTTTAATATTCATTTTTGCGATTTAGGCATTGCCAGCAAGGCCAGCATTTATTGCCTATCCTTAATTGCCATAGAGAATGCAGTGGTGGGTTGCCGCATTTAACTACAGCAGTCT